>NC_043008.1:52526750-52551750 GCF_006345805.1 Octopus sinensis
CCCTTTGTGGCCTATAAAAAGAATTAATTATTATTATTATTAGAGATATCACATGCGTCTAAGTGGATCTGTTGCCTATTGAATTCCTAGGAACCGAGCTAAACAAACTATATCTTTCTCTCGTTTTTATGCATCTTTTCCCTTATTTTTAATTTTTAGATGACAGCCTTTTCGTGTCATTCGGTCCATCTGTCTCTTATTTTCTCCCCATAAGCTGACTCTCTTCTCTGGTTCTGTCTCTCGTTTTTATTTTCTTGACGCTCCTACAAATTGCCTGTCTCATAGCATAATTCATTCATCCGTTCATCTCTTTTTCAGTTTATTCATCCAACTGTTAATCACGCAATTTTATTCAACCAACTTCTCTCTCTCCCTCTCCCTCTCTCTCCTGTACTTTTTATCACTTTTCTCTCCTTTCAAACACACACTCTCTCTCTCTCTCCCGTTCTCTCTTTCCTTTTCTCTCGATTTTTAAAAACTTCCAATATATATATTTGTTTATTTCATTTCTTGCAAGTACTGTATAACATGAAATTGCGGAATCAATATTGAATTATTGACGCCTGTGAAGCTTAATTGTCATTTTTAGTGGATCGCTTTCACTTTCTGAAACTTTTAGTTAAGCTACAGAACTTTTTTTTTGTTTTTGCCTTCTTATTTTCACTTGATGCTCCTCTGCGGTTTAACAAACCGCAGAGGAGCGTCAAGTGAAAATTTTCATTCAAACAGGTTTTTTTTCTTCATTTTTTGGAATTTTCAAATTTTTTTTTTTTTTACGAATTTATGTTCTCCACACAGGAATGCGTACAATTATGCAAAAATAAAAAAAAAAAGAGAGAAAAAATTGTGTGTGTGAGTTAAGGGCGATTTAGCTGTTATTTTTAGTACATCTCACGACTACCTTCCTCGTTTCTGTGTCACTCTGACATGTATTGCTGTTTTTCAATATTTTCCTCCCCATAAACACATTGAATGGAAGATGAGATGATGCAGACAAGGGTGAGATTTAAGCAAATAATTTGGAATGTCGTATTTGGAATGTCGTGGTTTTAAACTTTCGAAAAAGAGTGGATATTTTAGGATTTATGAGAGAAGGGGTGGAGGGTTAGCAAAAACATTTTTGGATAATCGTATGAACTCCAGGGTATAGAACACAAATTTGTAAACACTAAAAATTGAAAAAAAAGTTACGTTGGGTTATAATGAAACCAGAATTCTGGCGAATTTTGTGCTGCTGGGTTTGTTTGTTTTTGTCTGTCGTTGATATCTAATTTTTGTGTTGTTGGTATTTTTAACCCAATATTTTATATAACCAGTTATTCATAAAACAGCTGGGTTTCATTTCTTCTCGTCACTCCAGCTCTGTTTACTCTCTTTTGTGTGTTTCTTAGCTCCGTTCTACTTCAAGGAAATCAAGTTTAATGTATGAACTAATTCTTTTATGCCTTCGTCAGGTGTATATGTGGCGTGCCGTGTGTGTGTGTATGTGTTTGATGGGGTGTGCCAGACAGTGTGGTGTGTATGTGAAGAGACAGAGAGAGAGGTTCTATATGTATGTATGTATGTATGTATAGCTTCAGTGACACACTCAAATATAGCTGTATATATATATATATATATATATATATACACGTATACATACATAAATGTATATATATATAGATATGCATATACATACATAGATGTATATATGTATATATATATATACATAGATGTGTGTATATATATATATTATATATATATACATAGATGTGTATATTATATATATATATATATATATATATATATATATACATAGATGTGTATATTATATATATTATATATATATATACATAGATGTGTATATATATATATATATACATAGATGTGTATATATATATATATATATACATAGATGTGTATATATATATATAATACATAGATGTACAGGGTGGGGAAGCAAAATTTACAATATTTTGAGGTAGGGATTGAAAGACATTGTAGGACCAATTAGTTTATTGAAAGTCATGAGAATTATTTGCCACAAGAAAATTTACATAACAGAAAATGTTTTTATTCTATGTGTCCTTCTTTCTCAATATCTGCCTTCACATGCTTCCTGAAACTTGCACAAGTGTTCCTCAAATATTCGGGTGACAAAGTCTCCCATTCTTATTTAATAGTATCTTTAAGAGAGTTGACATTACTGTGTGATGTTCTGTTGGTAGCATGTTCTAAAACGCCCCAAATAGTATAGTCCAGAGAGTTTAGATCTGGGCTAGAAGGTGGCCATAAACATGATTCCAAAAAATTGCTAAAGTTGGATTTGCAGAAATCTTGTATTTTTCTAGCTGTGTGTGCTGGAGCACCATCCTGTGTCCATACATAATTACCATCTGGGTAGTTTGCATTAAGACATGGCAATACCTGGTATCTCAGAGTCTTGTAGTAAGTATCAACATTGATCTTTTCATAAGCTTTGTAGAATTTTATCGGCATTTCCTTTCCATTGGAAGCCACAACATCAAAAGCCATAACTTGAGCAGGATGTTTTGTTTTGAATGTCCCTTTAACCTCAGCTGTTGATTTTGCAATAAATCTGTCATTTCTGTGGTTCAGAACAGCATCGAAACTGAAGATCTTTTCATCTGAAAAGATCGTTACAATGGAGGACTTTTCTTGAACCATGTAGTAATTTTCTTGCACCTTTCCAATCTCTTTTCTTTCATAACTGTTGTCAACAAGTGTTTTGGTGTACGATTTTAACCTCAAATCATATTTTACTGCATTTCTAATGGTCTTGTTGACTTCCTCAAGTTCAATTGCCATTTTTCTCATGGATTTGGTTGGATCCTTTAGGATTTTGGATTTGAGAGCTTTAATAAAAGCTTTGGTATGTTTTTGTTGATTCCTCCACTTCCAGACCTCCTCATAATAGTTTTGCTCATAGTTATTCTATTCTTTATATTATAAACAGTCTTTATGGACACTCCAACTATTCTTTGGTGTGACGAGTGCATTCAGCAAATCACACACTCTGACATTTGCTTTCCTGATTACTCATATGGGCAAAAGTTTCTGAAAAGGTAAGGATAATAGTGTTAGGTATGATTATGACATCAATATATGCTAGGTTTCAAAACAATTGACTTAGTGCCTCCTGAGAAAAAACAACTTAACATTCATTGTAAATTTTGCTTCCCCACCCTGTATATATATATATATATATATATATATATATATACTAAATAATTAGGGTTCAGCAACGATTTGCCTCACCACACACCGAGATATATATATATATATATATATATATATATATATATATATATATATATAATACATATATAGATGTGTGTATATATGTATGTATAGATATATATCGATGCATATATAATGCGTATATAGATGTATGTGTATATATATATATATATATATATATATATACATACATCTACGTTTATATATATATATATATATATATATATATATATATACATACATCTACGTTTATATATATGTAATCTGTATGTATATATATATATATATAATATATATATATATATATATACATATATATATATATATACATATATATATATATACATATATATATATATATAATATATATATATATATATACATACATATCTCTCTCTCTCTCTCTCTCTCTCTATATATATATATATATATGTGTGTGTGTGTGTATGTATGTATATACATACTTATACATACATACATAACTTCTCTCCCTCTCTTTTACTCTGTCAATCACTCACACGTTCACTCGCTAAAAGAAGTAAATACACATGCACGTGTATGCGCACAAAAAACATGCATGCAATAGGTATACGTATGTTTTGTGTATGCGTGCGTGCGTGTGTGTGTGGATGTCACTGAAGCCATACATACATACATACATACATAACCTCTCTCTCACATACACACACACCAGCAACATTACTCTCTCTGCCTCTTCACACACACTAACAAAAGAATACGTACACACTACACTTTCTGTCTCACACACACACACACACACACGGCACGCCAACTTCAAAAGAACTTCCCTGATCCAATCGCGCTCTCTCAGTCTCTTTCGCTTTCACGCCGACTTCAGAAGATCCCCTTTCCCTTCACCCCACACATGTACAAAAATAATAAAAAATTTTACGGAAACAGACGATCTTCTTCAGAAATATAAACAAATACACGTGTTTTAAGAAGTCATAATCACAGTTCTCATATCGAAAGATCGCCTTCTTCCCTACTATAGGCGCAAGCCTGAAATTTTGTGGGTCGGGAGCCAGTCGATTACATCGACCCAATGCTCAGATGGTATTTATTTTATCAACCCCAAAAGGATGAAAGGAAAAGTAGACCTCTGCAGAAACCAACTCTTTTAGTCTATAACCCCCAGAAAAATATCTTCATTCTTATATATATATATTTCATTTCATTTCATTTGGGTTTGAGTCCATGCTCAGGCCAAGTCGAAGACTCCACCCTATATATATATGTATATATATATATATATTGGTAAAAACGGTAAGATAACAAAAGAAAGAAAGAGACCTCAATATTATGTAAATAGAGGAAATAGATGGCCAGATAACCGAAGAGATGGTGTTGTGGATTTCCATTTCGGTATCTGAAACTCAGAGTTTTATCTTGACTATTGAATAATTGTACTTATTATTTTATATATACTCTTTTACTCTTTTACTTGTTTCAGTCATTTGACTGTGGCCATGCTGGAGCAAATCGACCCCGGGACTTATTCCTTGTAAGCCCAGTACTTATTCTATCGGTCCCTTTTGCCGAACCGCTAAGTGACGTAAACACACCAGCATCGGTTGTCAAGCAATGCTAGGGGGACAGACACACATATATATACATATATACGACAGGCTTCTTTCAGTTTCCGTCTACCAAATCCACTCACGGAATCATTGGAATTTTTTTTTTTTCGTTGAACGAATTCCGATGACCTAATATGCTACAAAACCCTCTTTTGAGTCCGGAAAACGGGGTGGGGTGAGATAGAAGCCTTGGAAATTTCATCCCCACCCCCATTGATCTTTTCACTTGCACGATTTTCACTAAGAAAAACTCGGATTTTTCGCACGGAATCAAGTACCCAGACTTCATAATATGCTGCAAACCCCTTATTTTTGTTCAGAAAAAAGGGTTGGGTGGGAAACCGTAACCCCCTTCCCCCCATATCCCGGAATCATTGGAGTTTTTTTTTTTTTCGTTGACTGAATTCCGGCGACCTCCTAATATGCTCCAAAGCCCTTTTTGGATCCGGAAAACGGGGTGGGGTGGAACTCACGGAAATTTCACCCCACCTCCATTTTCAAATATTTTTTTGCTATTTCTTTCTTTACCCATAATTTTAGATAACATTTTGCAGAAATATAATCCACACTCTTTCTTCGAGAGAATGTGGATTACATTAGATTGAAAATTCAAAGAAGTTTGAAATGAATAAGTGAAAATGCTGAGGTTATAGAAGTTGGTGGTAAGGAAGTGTGGAGAGATAACGAACGATAAATTCAGTTAAAAGAAAACTGTTAAGAGTTTTTGCATGTATGAGTGAAATGGAGTAAAAGTCAAATATTAACAAAATATCTTTTTCTACCTCTTAAAATCACTGGATATAATCATATTTAATAATCCTGAATAGATTTTCTTGGCTTGCCAGTCCTCGGTCAAACCGTCCAACCCATGCCAGCACGGAAAGCAGACATTAAACGATGATGTATTATGATATAATTATGATAGATTGTTACCCATTCAATGTTTAGGTAAACTTCGTCACCCACTCACTCTCTCTCTCTCTCTCTCTCTCTCTCTCCACACAAAAATGAAACATTTCGGCGCTAGAAATAGATCTTCCCTTTGCAATTTTAGGCGTTGAAATTTGTTTCGTTTTTGTGTGGGGAGAGAGAGAAAGGATCAACATTTACCTATTTCTTTACTACCCACAAGGGGCTAAACACAGAGCAGACAAACAAGGACACACAAACGGATTAAGTCAATTATATCGACCCCAGTGCGTAACTGGTACTTATTTAATCGACCCCCGAAAGGATGAAAGGCAAAGTCGACCTCGGCGGAATTTGAACTCAGAACGTAAACACGGATGAAATACCGCTAAGCATTTCGTCCGGCGTGCTAACGATTCCGCCACGCCGTTGGTTTCCGCTACTATAGGTTCAACTATAAATCTGTTAGAGAGCACCGGATACTTTGACAGCTTTTTTCAATCTGACTTGTAGCAGCAGCAGAGCCTGGACTGGTTGTTGAATACACCATGTTGCCGCTGGAGAAGGTGTTGCAACTTGTGACTTTCCAGATGAGGGGCCTACCGATACGGACAGGAAAAATCGTCATACTGTTAGGCCTTTTACTGTCTCCTCGGTCTAGCCTCGCTGGCTCGAGCTGGGAAGGAAAGCTTGCAGTGTCTAGTTTACTAGTTACATGAATTTTTTCAAAAATAAAATCTGATAAACTTCCAACATTTACGTGTGCAGTGCCATTTGAGGTTAACAGTTGCTTGGGCTCCCACGATTTTTTTTTTTGAAGTTGGTGTGGGGGTAAATGTTAGCTAATGCATGCTGTAGTTAATTGGCTAATTAGTTAATTACTATAGACCCTAGTGTATTGCTTTGCTCGGTACCTTTATCGCCCAGACGGTTGTTAATATATGTATGCGTGCACGCATACTTGTCTACTCTCGAGATACACATCTATTTACATAATCAAATATTTTGCATTTTTCTCACACATACATACATATATATACACGTATATATAATCATGTGTGTATGTAGTTCGTAAAGTGGTGCAATTTATATTGGCTGTTTCTTCAAAAATTCTTCCCCTGTCTTAGATAAATGCTACTGCTGTAACATATATGGATGCTTAAGTCAAGTTATTAATGCCTAAGCTATATCATCTCACAAACTGTTTGCAGTATTATCATTTCATGTGAGATAGCAACACATTATCAGTATGTCTACGTCGAACATGGAAACGAACCAAATAGCGAGGTCTGGGATCGGCAGACTCGTAAACGGCTATGTTGTTTAACCCAGGCCAGCATTACTCAAGCTGACTTCTATGATAAAGAACCAGCATTACTCAAGCTGACTTCTATGATAAAAGAACCATCATGTCTTATATATATTGGACTACAAATATCAAATATCTTTGCTTTCATTAAGACGATAAAATATGAATTGAGTGAGAATTGGTTGTTGTTTCTCATGGCTCTTATAACCACGTGAAGGCTTCCTCATTAGCTCGGGTACTCATCTACTTTTCGATGTCTTCTAGTTTTATCCTTAATTAAGGCGAAGTCGCGAGGTAACTCACAAAAAGAATGTCACTCGTCAATGTAGGATATCAAAAAATATATATTTTAGAGATTACTGGAGAACTCTCGAACAACTAATTTTCTTGTAGTTTTATTAACAGGAAGGTGACACCGATTAAATGTATTAACTAGAAAATGAGATGAACTGAGAACAAAATATGCTCCTAAGTTTATAGATGTATTTAAATGTTGAATAAACTGAAAACCTGCACGGTATTTGTTTTGATTTGGCCAGATTCCAGATTCAGTTACAGAAAAGAATATGTGATATGAATAAAATATTAAAAAAACAAGTGGGGAGGAACGATTAAATATATCATTCTTCCTACTATCTTTCTCTTCTGATCGGATTCCCCGTTTCGTTGTTTAACGAAGCTTATTATCGATAGATTCATCTATCTAATTGTATAACTAACCATTCTTCTCTCTCTCTCTCTCTACATGACTGCTTCTTTGTCTATAAATATTCTTCTAGTGTTTCCTTAACTAGTATTTTATTGTGTGTATTTGTGAAATCTGTGTTGAGTGCCTCACCATGAAGATATATGGTAAGCCATTTACTGACACGAACCAGGAGAATTATGAAGACAAGCTTGGTTCAAAGGACAAAACTTATCTACAACAAACTGTTGATATCTAGTTTTACACCCGGCCACCAAAACAAACAACAGAAAAATATAAGTAAAAAAAAATTGGGTTAATGTTGACATTATTATCCGGGAACAAAATAAACAAAAAAAGAAATTGTTCAACAGGTGTAAAAAAAATAAAGGTGTAGGAAACGAATATGGAAACAAAAATGCCCGGAGAGCAACGGGGGTGGGGAGAGGCCTCCGGAAAATTCACAAGATCTGAGTTTTTCCCTCGTAACTTTGTGGAAAATATAATCCTCAGGAACTTAGATGCTAAACATCCCTTTGAAGGATTCGGGCCCTTCTATGTACACACACACACACACACACACACACATATATATATATATATATAGTATAAGTAAAGACCTGAACCCTTCAAAGGGATGTTTAGCATCTAACTTCCTGTGGAAAAGCCTAATTTGTGATTTCAAAAGAATTATATTTTCCTCAAAGTTACGAGGGAAAAATATCGGATCTTGTGAATTTTCCGAAGTCCTCTCCCCATCCCCTCGGAAAAGATTTTCCTCACAAATTTCTTTATAATCTTAATCTATACCATTTGAAAGGTATTTATATAAAATTTTATCAAAAGATATCCATTTTCCTGAAAGCTATGAGGGAAAAAAATCGGATCGTGTGAATTTTCCGAAAGTTTTCTCCCCATTCCGGTTCGTTGGTGCAAATTTTTGTTTTTCGGATTCGTTTACTACACATTTTTTTACACCTATTACTCTTGCTTCTTTTGTTTTGGTAGCCGGGTGTTAAACTAAATATTAACCCAACAGACATTACAGACTTTGTTCCATAGAAAATAATTATTGTATAATCGATAACTTTCATTTGTTATATATTATGCAATCCATTACTTTAATTAATCCAAGTATGTTCTGTCCTGTAGCTTAGGTTTTGTGTGTGTGTATATATATATATATATATATATATATATAAAATAAATATAAGAGAGTGGTCACTATATGGCTCACTCTAGCACCAGTTAATCCAGATTTTACCATAACGATAAATACGCGTGTGGTTCAATTGATTACATCCGACGTTATAATTCAAATGCCCCAACTAACAGCGCGCCAAACTTTCACGGAAAACAAATACTGCATTAAGAAATAAATGCAGCATAATTATAATTAATTAATAAGGGTGAGAGAATTGGATACTAATTTAATAGTATATCTATTCAACACCAAGTGGCCTAGTGCTCCGAGAAACCGGGATTATTATAATATTTTATAATATATTATATATTTTTACAAAATAAATATAAGAGAGTGGTCACTATATGGCTCACTCTAGCACCAGTTAATCCAAAAGTTTCAACCACAAAGATACATGTTTCCCATGAAAGTCAGTACGATTGTTAGCTCACACGGACAGGGCAAATAAAAAATAACAAAAATACAGATTATTTTGGGACAATTGTTTCGCTATTAATGAATTAAATGTAATTTTACTTACAAAAAAATCCACTTGTAGCTCGTCAGCCAAAACTATCTGGATGAAATCCACTCAATCACACGCCAGATTTTACCATAACGATAAATACGCGTGTGGTTCAATTGATTACATCCGACGTTATAATTCAAATGCCCCAACTAACAGCGTGCCAAACTTTCACGGAAAACAAATACTGCATTAAGAAATAAATGCAGCATAATTATAATTAATTAATAAGGGTGAGAGAATTAGATACTAATTTAATAGTATATCTATTCAACACCAAGTGGCCTAGTGCTCCGAGAAACCTGGATTATTATAATATTTTATAATATATTATAATATTTTTACAAAATAAATATAAGAGAGTGGTCACTATATGGCTCACTCTAGCACCAGTTAATCCAAAAGGTTTCAACCACAAAGATACATGTTTCCCATGAAAGTCAGTACGATTGTTAGCTCACACGGACAGGGCAAATAAAAAATAACAAAAATACAGATTATTTTGGGACAATTGTTTCGCTATTAATGAATTAAATGTAATTTTACTTACAAAAAAATCCACTTGTAGCTCGTCAGCCAAAACTATCTGGATGAAATCCACTCAATCACACGCCAGATTTTACCATAACGATAAATACGCGTGTGGTTCAATTGATTACATCCGACGTTATAATTCAAATGCCCCAACTAACAGCGCGCCAAACTTTCACGGAAAACAAATACTGCATTAAGAATAAATGCAGCATAATTATAATTAATTAATAAGGGTGAGAGAATTGGATACTAATTTAATAGTATATCTATTCAACACCAAGTGGCCTAGTGCTCCGAGAACCTGGATTATTATAATATTTTATAATATATTATAATATTTTTACAAAATAAATATAAGAGAGTGGTCACTATATGGCTCACTCTAGCACCAGTTAATCCAAAAGGTTTCAACCACAAAGATAATATTTTGTAAAAATATTATAATATATTATAAAATATTATAATAATCCAGGTTTCTCGGAGCACTAGGCCACTTGGTGTTGAATAGATATACTATTAAATTAGTATCTAATTCTCTCACCCTTATTAATTAATTATTTATATATATATATATATACTAGCAGTATAGCCCAGCGTTGCTCGGGCTTGTTTTCTTTTCGACCCTTTAGAATTGGAATTTTTGAAAAGTAAAAATTTTGCATTATGTAGCTTGTTATTCTCTTTAAGTGAACATTTTTCTGGTTGAAATACACCGAAAAATGTTTAACATCAGTTTTGGTTTTCTTGTCAGTGAAGGTACAAGTATGGCTGTGTGATTAAGGAGTTTACTCCCTTACATTGTTTCTGGTTGTCCCACTATGTCGGACTTTAGGCAACTGGGTTTTTTTTTAGCTTTGAGCCAGCCAAAGCCTTTGAAGGGGTTTGGTAGACAGAAACTGAATGAAACTTGTCATATATTGGGTCATCACATAAATAATGCGATTTTTTTTTATATTTCAAAATTAAGATAAAGTTCTTTTTTTAATCTAAAATATACTCTCCATTTTGTACAATGCTCTTCCATCTATCTGATAGACTTGCAAGGCCTCTCTTCTAAAATTCACTTGCCCTTGATGAAAAATATTCCTCCAGTACTGTTCTGACCTCGTCTACAGAATTCGTATTTTTTCCATCCAAAAGATTTTTGAAGACTGCAGTATAAATGATAATCAGATGGGGCAATGTCCGGCGAACATGGTGAGTCAGGCATTGTTTTCCATTCAAACTGCTCCAGCCTTTGGAATGTCATCCTCACTGTAAGTGGCCGAGCATTATCCTGATGCAAGAACACCTTTCATCTTGAAACCAAAGGTGGTCATTTTTCTTCTAGTGCTGATTTAAGCCACTCAAGCTGCTCACAGTAGAACTCCTTTGTTATTGTTTGGTTTGGGTTTAAAAGTTCAAAGTGGACTAAACCTTTCATGTCCATCAAACAGATAGCAACACCTTATGTGGATGAAATCCTTCTTTAGCCTGGGGTGCTGGTGTTTCTCCTTTCCCTACCCATTGTCTTCGGCTCTTGACATTTTCATAGTGAACCCATTTCTCGTCACCAGTCACTATTTGGTCTAAAAAAAAGGTCCATTCGTGAGACATGACAGCAAAGAAGAGCACACATTCACTCTCTACACGGTATTAGATTTTTACTTGTTTCAGTCATTTGACTGTGGCCATGCTGGAGCACCACCTTTACTCGAGCAAATCGCCCCCAGGACTTATTCTTTGTAAGCCTGGTACTTATTCTATCGATCTCTTTTGCCGAACTACTAAGTTACGGGATGTAAACACACCAGCATCAGTTGTCAAGCGATGATGGGGGCACAGACACAGACACACAAACATACTCACACACACACACATATACATATATGACGGGCTTCTTTCAGTTTCTGTCTACCAAATCCACTCACAAGGCTTAGGTCGGCCTGAGGCTATAGTAGCAGACACTTGCCCAAGGTGCCACGCAGTGGGACTGAACTCAAAACCATGTGGTTGGTAAGCAAGCTACTTACCACACAGCCACTCCTGCGCCTACACTGTGCATTAGGATTTTTTTAAATGTCAAATTGTCATGTGTTAAAAAAATAAATCTTATCCATAATTTTGTTCTATTTAAATATGATTAATAAAACAAGCTGAACAATAGCTTTCTACATTTTTTCTAAACTTTTAACTTAAAATTCATACACGTATGAAATAAACCATTTGTAATGGTAAAACCCTTGGATGAAAGGAGTCCCACTGGCAACCTTTGCCTTTTTCCAACCAAGAATTTTTAACCCAACACTTCATCATCATCATTATCATCATCATTTAGTGTCCGCTTTCCATGCTAGCATGGGTTGGACGGTTCAACTGGGGTCTGGGAAGCCAGAAGGCTGCACCAGGCCCAGTCTGATTTGGCAATGTTTCTACGGCTGGATGCCCTTCCTAACGCCAACCACTCCGTGAGTGTAGTGGGTGCTTTTTACGTGCCACCGGCACGGGGGCCAGGCGAGGCTGGCAAACGGCCACGGTCGGATGGTGCTTTTTATGTGCCACCGGCACGAGGGCCGGGCAAGGCTGGCAAAAGGCCACGGTCGGATGTTGCTTTTTATGTGCCACCGGCACGAGGGCCGGGCAAGGCTGGCAAACGGCCACGGTCGGATGGTGCTTTTTACGTGCCACCGGTACGGGGGCCAGGTGAGGCTGGCAAACGGCCACGGTCGGATGGTGCTTTTTATGTGCCACCGGCACGAGGGCCGGGCAAGGCTGGCAACAGCCACGATCGGTTGGTGCTTTTTACGTGCCACATACTATTATTTATAGCTTTATGAAAACAGCAAGCTAGCAGAACTGTTAGCACACCTGGTGAAATGCAAAGCAGCATTACCTCTATCATTATGCTCCAAGTTCAAATTCTGTTAAATAAAATAAGTTCAAGTTGAGAACTTGGGTTGATGTATTTGACTTACACCCTCTCCTGAAATTGCTAGCCTTGTGCCAAAATCTGAAACCATTACATATTGTGCTAGAAAACGCTCCCTATCCATTGGACGGTTTGTATAGGTGAAGAGGGTTAACTTGGATGGTGTTAAGTAGGGAAGATGTTTCGTGATTGTATGTTGTGGTTACTTTTGACTGTTTCTTATCAATAAGGATGATTGATAATGAATCTTAACACAATATATATACAACTTCAAGTGGAATCAGACATCATAAACAACATTAAACTTTTTTGCACTCAAGTATACTTCATGTTGACACCTGTATACCAAACTGATAATAATTCATGGGGTGTAGGTAGAACAGCAGGAATGCACACCATTATGTATTACTCTTTACTCTTTTACTTGTTTCAGTCATTTGACTGTGGCCATGCTGGAGCACCGCCTTTAATTGAGCAACTCGACCCCGGGACTTATTCTTTGAAAGCCCAGTACTTATTCCATTGGTCTCTTTTGCTGAACCGCTAAGTGACGGGGATGTAAACACACCAGCATCGGTTGTCAAGCAATGCTAGGGGGACAAACACAGACACACAAACACACACACACATATATATATATATATATTATATATATATATATATATATATATATATAGCAATAATAATTCTCTAAACGAGATATAGACAGTAACTGCTCCATAACATAAGGGACGTTAGCCATCTGAATGTGGCTAGGGACAGGGCAGGGTGGTGGGGTGTTACTGATGCATTTAGCCCCAAATATATCTATATATATATATATAATATATATATATATATATATATATACATATATACGATGGGCTTCTTTCAGTTTCCGTCTACCAAATCCACTCACAAGGCTTTGGTCGGCCCGAGGCTATAGTAGAAGATACTTGCCCAAGGTGCCACGCAGTGGGACTGAACCCGGAACCATGTGGTTGGTAAACAAGCTACTTACCACACAGCCACTCCTGCGCCTACTCATTTTTAATACATTCTGCCAGATTCAAATATGAATGTTCATCATTGTTGATTTTCATTGTCAGTGAATGCCTCTTCCCTTTAGATAACCTGTGTGTTATGAACACACAGGTTTCATCAGTGTAAGGGGACTTCAAGATGCCACTGTTTTGAAATCATCATGTTTCCTCAGTCAAAGCTACTCCTGAGCCAATGAACCTAGTAAAAGCAGATCTTGTTCATCCATCCAGTGGGGTGGCATCAACAATTTTGGAACATAGCAGTGGCTCCCTGTTCCTTTCGAGCAATGAATGCGAATCATAGATGTTATGAACAGACATAAACTAAAAGTAGGAGGTAGTCTCTGTTAACGAGAAACAACAGTGATTAAGATATTTATGTTTGAACTGACCAGAATATATTGGTTTGAAATTTTGGTACGAGGTCAGCAATTCTGGGAGATGAGGTAAATTGATCACATTGACCTCAAAGCTCACATGGTATTTATTTTATCGAAACCAAAAGGATGAAAGACAAAGTTGATCTCAGAAATTTGAACTTAGAATGTAAAGATAAACGAAATGCCATTAAAGGTTCTGCCAGCTCACTGCCTTATTCTACCAGAACAAATCAACAATGAATAGATATGTTATGTACAAATAATTTAGTTTTAGTTAAATACATATAGATAAGCATTTTATAATGCATTATTGTACTGAGCTGTGTTTTTGTCAAAGTTCATTGAATGCCATTGTAAAACCTGCACTATGTCACTGTTGATATGCATATCATAGGTTTGCTATCATTGGCTTAGTACAGTGGTACTTAACCTGGGGTTGCAAGCCCTTGAGAAAAAGCAGGAATTTCTCTAATTATATGTGTTATTCTCTTAACAAGAACATGGTCAAATAAATGAAAAGTTTATGAAAAAATGCATAAGTATCACCTTATATCTTTAGTTTTCTTATTCTACTATCTTAGTGCTGCTTACCATTTTCTGTACTTATTGACCCCCCTATCCTTCATATCCCCAAAAAACCTCATTAATTCTGGTTTGTAGCTTTAACATTTGCCTTTATTTTGTAATGTTTTCATTACAGCAAGACTCAGGTTAAGAACCACTGGTATAAAGCTTAGATATTATTATCATGTAAAGACAAACATCTTTTTCAGTTAATAGAGTACAGACAAGTTTGATCCACAGTTTTCATATATATGAAATAATGTGATTCTTAAAAATCAAGAGACATACTGAAACATTATCAGATCATTATAGTAACATACTAAGTGAGTCAAGATTATTGAAAAGGTTGCAAGACGCAACGAAAATTTTAGAAAATAGAAATAAGAAATAAGTGGAAATTTTACCGGTGAGTGTGTTAAATAATAAGGCATTAAAAGAGAATGACTCTCCGCAGACACAAAAGAATATGCTTCAACACACGAACTCATATAAAGAATCTTGAAAACCAAATCCAAAAACGAAACATACTAAGAAATATCAACTTAATTTTAAAAATTGAAAACTATGTTTGGATCCACATATCTTTGTGAAACTGCATTTTCCATGCTCATTGCTCTCAAGACCAAGTACAGAAACAGGCTAGATGTTAAAAGGGACTTACATTGTGCACTCTCTGGCATTCAACTATGCATTCAAGATCTTGTAGCTAAGAAGCAGTGTCAAGTATCTCACTTTTTTGTATAATGTGATTATATATAAAATTATACGTATTTCGTATAATGTGACTAATTCATATTCAATAAAAAGACTAAAAACATATTTTAGATTTTATTTAAAATCTGAAAGGGAATTTTATTCATAGTTGCAAGTGGGGCATGGAGAGAAGGACAAATTTGTAGGGGAGACTATGTAGTAAAAAGGTTAAGGACCACTGGTCTAGGATGTTGGTGTGTGAAACAGTAGCTGCCCTTCTATAGGTGTGAGAGTATTTCAATGTGAGTCCTGAGCTTTGTAAAAAATTAGCACCTAACCAGAATTGAAGTCTATCCTGATTCTAAATGGGGATTCTAGTCTTTGTGAGGAAATTGGTTTTTGCAATGCCATATTTATCTGGAACTCTCTCAGTCACGAATGTTGGATAATGACCAAAAGAGTACCATTGTGAATACAAGCAACTGAAATTGGGTTTTTCTCTGATGAGGGAGTAATGTTACTCAAAAGGGTGTTTACCTCAGATACCAGGGACTCACTCTGGGTTGAGCCACTACTCAGCATTAAAAGGTCACAGCTCCGTTACTATAGACATGTGATAATAATGTCTCAGGAAAGAAAGTTTAATGATGGTAACATAGGGCCCTATGGAGGAGGTGTTTGAGGATACTGTCCCCACTAACCTCCCATGATTAGTGGGCAGAGAAATGGATGGATGGATATTTATTTGGGTTTCCTCTTGAGAGATTGTCCAAGATTGTGAAATCTAGGATTTTGTAATAAAGAGCTTTGAAGGTTTTAAATATATGTGAAACATAACTGGAGAATGTGTAGTGTGAGACTGTTTAATGCCACCTCACATCTTTCCTCAAGGTTTTAGAATTAATACTGCTACATACGTGATGTGCTGGAAGTAGCTGTTAAGCCCTGGTGCAGTGGAAGGCCATATGTGTTTCAACAATACTTGGTGCCTTTTCACAAAGCCTACGTAACTCAAGAATGGATATCAAACAATCTTTGTAATCATGTAACATTAAACTCGCATGATGTTTGAAGCATTGTTGGAAGGGAGACTAATTGACACCTACACAATACCGTAGCTTCAATTAAGACCACCATTCTCCAGGTGATGTCTGAAATGCATAAGGACCATTTAATGCCAGCATGCCAATAATTCCATTGCTGTATTGAAACATAACAGAAGCTGAATGGGAACATTTTGAATAATCTTATAAGAATGCTTGCCAAGAAAACATACATAATTATTTTTAAATACCTTTGTTTTTTTTTTGTTAGATTAGAGTCGTTTTATTAAATTATCAAATATGTTCTCAACATGCAGTGAGGACATATTTTTAATTACACACACACACACGCATGCATACACATGCACATGTACACACACATGTAACAAATGAGAGAAAGAGAAAATGGAATTCATGTGATTCTTTATTAATCACAACAATTTTTTGACCTTTTGACCCGTCTTACATCTGTCCCTCTCAGGTGAGATACTGTACAATGTGTAGGACTGATGCAAGATGGGTCATAATGATTGTTGCAATTCATAGAGAATCTTGTGAATTTTATTCTCTCTTTCTCATTTGTTATAAACTCAACAGACACAGAAGAATTCCTGAGGTAGATCCAGTGGCATCTATATGCATACTGTTAATGTCGTCAGGTAGCCATAGACAGCGATAATGCTTTAATCAGCATACTATCAGGTGTATACCCAAGTTTTAAATAACTACTTACATATACATATATATATATATATATATATATATAAAGTTAATCCAAACAAGAGAGCACAAAAAAACACAACGATGCAAGGATGTGAAACAAATATAGTATTATTGGACGCTAATGAAAGAAGGAGGGTTTAACGTTTCGAGCGGAGCTCTTCGTCGGAAACATAGGGGAAGGAAAGATCAAGAGAAGGGAAAACAGAGGGAAAAAAATCGCCAACGGTACACACAAGGTCACATTTTTATATATATATATATATATATATATATATATATATAAAACCCTAAATGGCGGTGCCCCAGCATGGCCACAGCTCGTGACATTTTCCCAAGAGCCTTGCATCCACATGGTTAGAAAGCAAACTTTTTAACCACACAGTCATACATGTACTTCATATATGCCTATCCTCTTTGTATTGTTACAGGGTTACAAAATGTTAGAGATATTTGTAGCAGAGGCAATATGTTTCTTTTTGTTGTTATAGTTTTTGTTTTGATTATGGAAATTGCTCTTATTTAGTAGGGCAATCGGATTCTTTGGGGGAATAATTAAATAGTTATGTAATGTAATATCTTCCAAGTTAGGCTCAACTATAATTTAGTTTAAAATGTCAATAGTAATATTTATTTCAGTACTACTAACAGTAATATCTTTATATTTACTACTACAACTAAAAATGAGGAGTGTTCATCCAATTGAAAACAGATACAAACTGTGAACTAAACGGAAACACTTAGGTCCATATTTCTGTTAAACCTTTTGCTACCAACCCACCTAAGACCATTTCTGGTTCTATGATGCAAACTTCCTGTTGTCTAGGAATCTGAAGCCTTCCATCAAAATTTCTTATTAATTTTTGTTCCAAACATTAGTTTAATAATAACAAAGTTCTTTTATTAAATTCTTTGTTAATTCCAAAATTAATTGAAACAATGTTAGTGTATTTCAACAAAAATATGGTAATGAAATTATTAAACATGACACCAAATGGTTTTTCTCATGGAGCAGTCTAAGAGGTGAAATGGCTAATGCTTGTTCTGAGCCGCAATTTTTGAACCCATAGGAATTTGGATAATTATGGTGGTGATGCTCATTTTACAACCATCATGCACTGTTAAGAAAAAAAGAGATTAAAAACACCCCCAATCACACACATGCATTCCCTACTTACACACATAATGGGATTCTTTCAGTTTCCACCTGCAAGATCTACTCACAAGACTGGATGATTTGGAGCTGTAGTAGAAGACACTTACCTGAGGTGCCATGCAGTGAACTTGAACCTGAAACCATGTGGTTGGGAAGCAGTTTTCTTGGACCATACAGCCATGCCTGCACTCTGGTTCTGTAAATGTCTTCATGGTTTAAAAGATATTTACGTGCATTTATTTGATCTCAGGGTCATATTTGAAGAACATCAAACAATATCAAAAGATGAGAACATTTCTGATTTGTGACTAGGTGCTGGTGTAGTTGTGTGGATATGGAGATATGTGGTTTACTTACTACATGGTTTCAAATCTTCAAACAAGTTTTCTTTTACAATTACCTCAGAGCAACCAATGCCTTGGAATTGGAATTAATAGATGGTAACTCTATGGTTAGTTCACATTACTATGTAAAGAGCATAGGATTGGTTTCTTTGTTTCGCTGGTGTATATATATATATATTTTCTCCTGGATGGGACACTAGTCTGTTGCAGGATTACTCATTTTTGCCTGCTGAATGGACTGAAGAAACATGAAATGAAGTGTTTTGCTCAATGTTAGGGCAGGATTATGATGTTGCATTTCTAGAATGAAGGCAGACTCCTAAGAGTAAACAGTTTTATAGTCTTCTCTTGAAATAAGATGACATTCTTATCTCTTTTACCATTGTGACATGATAATTTTTTTTTTAGATAAAAAGAAAAATAGGCTCTCTCTCTCTCTCTCTCTCTCTGTCCAGTGTGAACATTGATATTTATGGTAAGACAACCTTGGGATCATAGGATACTACATAAATAGATTTTACTACTCTACTACCAGGCAAAAAAGCAACAATTCTACACCATTCAATAAATGTCAGTCACACTTAATTATAGATACAACACAAAAAATCATACTGGAATAAATATGGATACAGCAGATATAAAACACTAAAGTTATTATGAAACGGATAAAATGTCATCCGACTTTGAATCAGAAACCGAACATAGGAGAGATTTAAAGGTTAGACCAATAGCTTTATGTAATCTACAATGAATGATTGAATAAAAGGTTAGCTCTGCTTACCCCTCAATTCTTTATCATTATTATTATTATTATTGCAATGTATCAATGATGATTTATTTTGCATATTCTTTATAATTTGGTCAGTTGACTACAACATGGCATATTTTATATGCAAGACTGCAGACCAACGTCTGAATTTTGGAACAACTGACATTGTTCAAATGACACTTCAAAAGTTTGTATGCAATCATCATATCATAATGATTATCTGTTTAATTTTTTTCATTTGCTTTCTTTTTGTAAGTTGCTTCTTCTTTGAGGAGGTGAATTGCTCTGTATTGTCTAATGCACGTAGATCGTGCAGAACATAATTATAATTATAATACTTGAATTAGAGAGTTAGTATAAAAATAAAATAAAATAACCTTACCTTTATACATACAGATATATATATATATATATAAATATCATCATTATCATCGTTTAACATCTGTTTTCCATGCTAGCATGGGTTGGATGGTTTGACCGGGGTCTGGGAAGCCAGGAGACTGCACCAAGCTCCAGTCTGATCTGGCAATGTTTCTACGGCTGGATGCCCTTTCTAACACCAACCACTCCGTGAGTGTAGTGGGTGCTTTTAGCATGCCACTGGCACAGGTGCCAAGGGAGACTGGTGCTTTTTACGATCGGTTGGTGCTTTTTACGTGCCACCAGCACAGAAGCCAGTCAAGGCGGCGCTGGCATCGGTCACATACGGATGGTGCTTTTAACATGCCACCGGCACAGGGGCCAGGGGAGGCTGGCAATGGCCACGATTGGTTGGTGCTTTTTACGTGCCACCAGCATGGAAGCCAGTCAAGGTGGCACTAGCATCAGCCACGTACGGATGGTGCTTTTAACGTGCCACCGGCACAGATATCACAACTACAATTACCATTTGATTTTCTATATATGTATATATATATCAGTAGTGTGAGGTTTCTTTTGAGGTTGGCCATACAATAAATATAAAATTTTGACTGAAAAACTTATAGGCTGACAAAAATACTCTCATGGAATGTGACCAAATGAGGTTTATTTTTCAATCTAGTCCCCACTTGCGGTCCATGCACTTCTTGCATTAGTGTTGCCATTGGTGAAGAAGCTTTCATTCTGTTGGCCAAAAAAGTCATTAAGACCAGACACGATGTCAGCATCCCTGCAATACTGGTCCCCAACCAATGTGTTTTACCTATTCATGAACAAATGATAATCAGATGGGATCAAATCAGTGATGGTGGTCATCTACTTCGAAGCCACAGTCATGCATAGAAGCCATTGAAACCAAGAACATGTGACAAAATTAAATAAATGAATGAATAACAATAATAAATGAGCATGTAAGAGAGGGGGAATTGGATTGCATGTAGGGATCTTAAGTTTTCTCTAACATATTGCATGGAAGCCGAAACTGGGTGCATAGATAGATAAGGAAATGATAAAGTAATCATAATTTGCACTGTGAAAAGTGTTTTTTAGATGTGTGGTAGGCTGGAAACAAAGTTGCTTATCTGAACATCTTCTTTGACTTTCACTGTGTGTAGCAAGATATTAAGATATGAGGTAGGGGAATCCAAATAGAGCTAATTTATATAGGGGGGGAGGCAATGTTGTCATGTTGGGAGAAGCAAGTGGTTAATGGAACTGGGAGGGAGAGAGAGAGAGAGAGAGAGAGAGAGGAGAGAGAGAGAGAGAGAGAGAGAGAGGGGGAGTCCAGAGTTAGACTGACCAAGGACAAAACATGAGGAGATGGAATTTTGGGGATTTAGAGTAACATAATTGAACAATTGAATTTAACTTGCCATCATAACATACCGCTTGGTGAATAACAACACAAAACAGCAAACACTCTGGCTGCTATTGTGAAAGAATAACAATAATAATAATAATAATAATAAAGAAATAGAATTGGACATTTGCATTCTTAACTAGAGCTATAACCAGTCAGCCAAACTGTGGCAAAATTAGATAAATGATTGCGTAACAACAATAAATGAGTGTGAAAGAGAAGGAGAAAGTGGGAGAATTGGATTGTATGTAGGGATCCTAAGTTTTCTCTATGAATGTATATATAAATGTGTGTTGGTGTACATGTATGTGTGTCTATATCTATATATGTGTGTGTGTGTATTTATTGGCTCTGAATGTCTGGCTGAAGCACTCTTCCATCGTACCTCTTGCACACAGCACACTTCTATTTGTTTTTGCTCAAGCATCTCTTCAATCTCACCAAACCGACCTTGTTTGTATCAATATGCACAATCATGCTTACGTGTATATGTGTGTGTGTGTGTGTGTGTTGCTTAGAAATGTGATGATTAGTGACAGGAAGAACATCTATGTGTATAAAAATTTACCTCAATGAAGCATGGAGAAATGAATGTTCAGTATGTTTGTATGTATGTATGTGCTGACATACTTATAAAATGGTGAATTGTACTTCTATTTTACAAAATTAGGTGGTTTACAAAACAATGATCCGTTGAGAGTTGTTAGGCAGATTTTTGTATTCATCATTTGAAATGTTAATGAGTTGTTTTAACCCCAAAAGGATTTTGTTTTTATCAAAGTGCATTAAATTTCTATGTTAATACATTGTCCCAGTTGCAGTTTATAAATATTTTCACACTCTTTTTTGTTTTCTCTTTCAAATCCCAATGTTGTTATTAAGAATATTTCTCTTCTTTTTTTTTGTCTGCAGAGTAAGGATAATGTCAGTATCTCTGGTAGACCTTTCTAGATTAGTGGGAACAATTCAGTTGATGTCTAGTTTGAACTTTTGTAGGAGATGAAATGGGGAAAGTTTGAGACATTGCATACATGTAGCTCAGGGGTAAAGTATTTAGTAGAACCCTAACCCTAACCCCAATTTAGTAGATCAAATGAAACAAAAGGAGTGACAAAGAAAAGCAAAGGTAGGTGCATTGAGTGGTATACAGTTAACGAATTTAGAGAAGCAGTGACTGTTGTGACTGTTTGAAAAACGTTCGAAGAGTGTGGGGAGAGAATGCTTGTGGGTTAGTCATTGTGGGATTATGCTGGTTTCAAATTTTGGTACAAGGCCTGCAATTTTGGGGGAGGAAACAAGTTGATTACATTGACTCCAATATTCAACTGACACTTATTTTATCAACCCCAAAAGGATGGAAGCAAAGTCAACCTTGGCAGAATTTGAACTCAGAACATAGTCAGACAAAATGCTGCCAAGCGTGTAAATGGTTCTGTGAGCTCGCTGCCTTTTTGTGGGACTATATTTTTAATATTTTATATTTCACTGATTTCTCCCTTAGGTGTCCGTCTGGAGTTAAAAGGGGAAGCTCGTGTCCATTGGACTGAAAGACATTCGTCTGGAAGTGGTAAAAGCAGGACCACCACAACACGACATTACTCAGCCACTGAAAACTATTTTGATTATACTGTCATCCTCTATGGCTCAGGTAAGGTCCCATTGTATGTGTTCGAATACACTCACACAGACATGCATCCATGAACACACACACACACACACACATGCACGCGCGCACAAACCTTTTCTCTTTTGCAAACCTCTCCCATATTATTTAATTATAAATATATATTTTGTTGTTATTTAGACACAGGTCAGCCTTCAATAAACAAATTAATGAGCAAAAGCATTCCAGCCATGCCTGTCTCATTTTTCTCCCGGAAATAGTACATCCAGGATTGCATCTACATTATTCAGTATGTTTTTCCTTTCTTAAACAGTAGGGTATGATTTGAATGAGATTTGGTTGCTGTTTCTAGCAGCTTTAGTGTCCACATAGAGGGTTTCTTATCAACTCATATAAGAATATTTTTTAAACAATTGCAGCGTGGAAGGTGTTTGTAAGCCATTTAAGAAACACACAAAAGCCGTTCAATTCACTTCAGCATTTAATTTTAATTTGTCAAAATATAAGACCGCAACCTGTTCACTGACAAAAATCCGATGCAGCATGAATTTTTGTCAGTGAACAGGTCGTGGTCTTATAGCGACGAAAATATTTTGACAAATTAAACTTAAATGTTGAAGTGAATCGAACAGCTTTTGTGTGTTTCTTAAATGGCTTATAAACACGTTCCACGCTGCAATTGTTTTCGTTTCAGCACACGATCTCAGATCAAATCACTTGCTATGCAAGTACATCTCCGAATATTTTTTAGCTTTTCTGAAAAAAGGGTTTTGGGTTATAACCACGAAAGTGAACATAACTGTTTAACATCTGAAGAATTGGGATTTTTGTGTAGTTAAGCATTATTCTTTGACCATATAACCCACTCACGATGCTTTGGTTGTCCACTGAAGACACTTAGCCAAAGTACTACTCAGTGGGACTGAACCCTAAACCATCTGATTGCAAAGCTGCTTTTTAACCACACTGTCATGCCTACATCTAAAAACACATAACCATAGCTATCCACATACATATATATACTTGTATAAATATTTTCTCCATTATGCATACATATTCTTCTTGTAGGTCCAGTTATGGGAGCTAATCAAGTGATATTGAATGGTGGAGAGCATCACTATCCTTTTGAGTTTATGCTTCCGTACAATATTCCATCGTCATATGAAGGAGGGACCGGATATGTAAGATACTTTGTAAAAGCTGTTATGGATAAGCCTTGGAAATTTGATCATAAGTGCAAAGTTCCGTTCACTGTAATCACAGTTCTGGATCTAAACCAGACACCAAATGCATTGGTAGGTACTTATCACCATCATAATCATCATCATTGACATCATTACCATCATTATCATCATTATTATCATCATCATTATCATCATCACTATCATTGCCTTTGTCATCATTATTATTAACACCAGCACCACCTTTGTCTTCATTGTCATCATCTTCCTTAACATCACCATCATTTCCTTCTACTATAGCTTTAGCCCTGGGCTAATGAAAGCCGAGTGAGTGAATTGAAACTGAAAGAAGCCTGTTGTACATACATACATACATACATAAAAAACATCACCCTTTTCAAGCCTAGCCAGGCTCATGGGCCTGGTTTCCCGGTTTCTGTGGCATATGTGTTCCCCCCAGCTGAACAGATGCCAGTCCATCACAGCATTACTCAAGAAACAGGAAGAGAGAGTGAGAGAAAGTTGTGGCGAAAGAGTACAACAGGGGTCGCCAACACCCCCTGCCAGAGCTTCGTGGAGCATTTAGGTGTTTTCGCTCAATAAATACACACAACATCCAGTCTGGGAATCGAAACCGCGATCCTCCAACCGCGAGTCCGCTGCCCTAACCACTGGGCCATTGCACCTCCACTACATACATACATACATACATACATACATACATACATGTATGTGTGTGTACCTTTTGCTTGCATTTGTCTCCACCACACCACATGACAACTGATATTGGTTTGTTTACATCCCCATAACTTAACTATTCAGCAAAATA
>NC_043008.1:52554250-52614250 GCF_006345805.1 Octopus sinensis
AATTGTGCATGAAGTATATAAAGTTCATTAAGTAATCATTAAATCATTGTATTCCAATTTCCTTCACTTTTCAATGATTTGCAGATGAATGACTATCTTTTGACGCAGACACAACACAGGCTACGCTTTCAGATTTTTTGGTTAAAGTTTTTTAAGAAATAACCCAATAAGTTTACCATTAATTTTGTGGGCTGTGTGGTAAGTAGGCGTAGGAGTGGCTGTGTGGTAAGTAGCTTGTTTACGAACCACATGGCTCCAGGTTCATCCCACCGGGTGGCACCTTGGGCAGGTGTCTTCTACTATAGTCACAGATCAACCAAAACCTTGTGAGTGGATTTGGTAGATGGAAACTGAAAGAAGCCTGTCATATATATGTATGTGTATATATATTCATATATATATATATATATATATATATATATATATGTATATATATATATATATGTATATGTATGTGTGTGTATATATCTGTGTTTGTCCCCCAACATCACTTCACAACTGGTGCTGCTGTGTTTACATCCCCGTAACTTAGTGGTTCGTCAAAATAGACCGATAGAATAAGTATTAGGCTTACAAAGAATAAGTCCTGGGGTCGATTTGCATGACTAAAAGGCGGTGCTCCAGCATGGCCACAGTCACATGTCTGAAACAAGTAAAAGAGTAGGTCCTGCTAGTATTAATTATAAAATATATTGTATTTTTCTTACCCTCTGCAGATTACTTCTTTCCATGCAACGACTAAAACAAAAACTCTGCATAAAAACATCACATCTGTAATGCAAGGAGGTGTTCGGCCTGGGGAAAGCGATTATTGGAACCAAGTTGCTCTTCTTATCCCACCATTGCCACCATCCAGTCTGATATACTGTAACATTATTGACATAAAATATATTTTGACGGTAAGTATTTCAATTATTTATTGGTTATATTTATGACCATCAAGTTTGTTATTGTCATTGTCGCCACCATCATCATCACCTCTACCACTGCCATCATCGCCATCATTGTCATACTGGGGGTGATGTTATCAATTAATCCTCTCCCCTAAAATTTCAGGCCTTGTACCTGCAGTATAAAAAATAATTATTTTGCACTTGCCATCAAAGTGATGCTGGGGTACAAATTTACAAAGCTTAATATATATCTATATATCTCTTTACTACCCACAAGGGGCTAAACACAGAGAGGACAAACAAGGACAGACAAACGGATTAAGTCGATTACATCGATCCCCAGTGCATAACTGATACTTAATTTATCGACCCCGAAAGGATGAAAGGCAAAGTCGACCTTGGCGGAATTTGAACCCAGAACGTAACAGCAGACGAAATACGGCTACGCATTTCGCCTGGCGTGCTAACGTTTCTGCCAGCTCGCTGCCACCCATCATGATAACCCAGTGCATGACCATTCAGGTAGAGCCAAGTTGGTATTTTCTTCAGGTAAAGTATCCTATCTTGCTTAAAAGGTCCCCGAATAAAGGTTGTTTAAGGATGATGGACAAAAACGCTGATGTTTCCAAGGGTGAATTATTCAGGAATATCTGCAGGTATATGTTAGTTAGTTAATTTGGCTCAAAAGCAAATAGCAAGGCCATGTAGGGGGACATGGAGTTAAGTACAGGGTGGTGTTCATGTAAAGAGTTCAGGCCACTTGAGGTCCAGGGAGGCTTTGAACAAAGCGGTCGTCGGCATCTTCACCATCTCGTCTGGCAGCTTGTTCCACGGATCCGCAACCCGGACAGAGAAAGCTCCTCTCCTTCGATTGAGATGAAATCGTCGCAGCTAGAGCTTTTCGGAATGACCCCGCAGCCGACGCTCTGGAGCAGGAGTGAAGAACAGCTCTTTCGAGAGGTTACACTTTCCGCTTATGATGTTGTGGGCGAGAATGAGATCACCACGGCGGCGGCGTTTTTCAAGAGAATAAAGGTCGAGCGTCCTCAGCCTTTCTTCGTAGGACAAATTTTTGAGACCATGAACCATGCGGGTAGCCACCTTCTGGACTCTTTCGAGATGCTGTATGTCTTTGAGGAGATAAGGAGAAGAGGCTTGAATCCCATACTCCAATATGGGTCTCACCAGCATGATATCATCTCAGCAATGACATCCCAAGACCTTTGGAGAGGATGCTTGAAATAGCTGGATCTTCTGACCACTAGAACTTGTCCCTTCAACAAGAAACGAAAGGGTATGTGCTCCAGTATGGTCAACTGGTATGTGTTTTATCAATCCCAATAGAATGAAAAGTGAAGTCAATTTTGGTGATATTTAATCTTAGAATGTAAAGCTGCAAAGCATTTTGCCCAGTGTGCTAATGATTTTGCCAGTTCACTACTTTAATAATTACAAAGATGATTTCAAATTTTGGCACAAGGCCAGCAATTTGGGAAGAAGGAGTAAGCTTATTATTTCGACCCCAGTGTTCCACTGGTACTTATTTTATCAGCCCTGAAAGGATGAAAGGCAAGTCAACCTCAGTGGAATTTGAACTCAGAATATAAAGACAAATGAAGTGCTGCTAAACATTTTACCAGACATGCTAACGATTCTGCCAGCTCACTGCCTTAATAATAATAATAATAATAATCATAATAATACAACATCAGTGGAATTTGTAACTGTGATACCAGTGCCGGTGGCACATAAGAGAACCATCCGAACGTGGCCGTAGCCAGCGCCGCCCTGACTGGCTTCCGTGCCGGTGGCACGTAAAAAGCACCATCTGACCGTGGCTGTTGCCAGCTTCGGCTGGTCTCTGTGCCGGTGGCACGTAAAAAGCACCATCCGATCGTGGCCGTTTGCCAGCCTCGTCTGGTACCTGTGCTGGTGGCACATAAAAAGCACCCACTACACTCACGGAGTGGTTGGCGTTAAGAAGGGCATCCAGCTATAGATGGATAATAATAATAATAATAATAATAATTTATAATAATAATAATAATAATAATAATTAATAATAATAATATATAATGATAATAATAAGAATTATAATAATAATAATAATAACAGCAACAAATATTTGAGAATTTTGTTTTTCTTCAGTTTTTATCTTTTTTTTTAATTCTTTTTTTTATTTATTTTTAAAACCAAAGTTTTCTGTGTCAGCATCGATGGCCATGTCTTTAAAACTACCAATGGAAATAATTATTGGAACCATTCCATTAGCAACTTACATGCCTCCTGCTCCTTCAGCTGGACTGCCTGCTCCAAACCAGTATAATGCTGGTGGATATCCAACCCAGTATGGGTCTCTTTTACCCAACACCTCTTATCCAGAACCCAGTGCCACACCTGAAGGTGCCAGTGCCAGTAAGTATTTTTTGCATTTTATAATCTTTTATCTTTCACCTTTTACCTGTTATAATCTTTTCTCTTTCACCTGTTTCACTCATTTCACTACAGCCATGCAAGGGCACTGCTTTGAATGGTTTGGTGGAACACACTCAACTGAGTACTTAATTTTTTAAGCCTGGTACTTACTCTGTTGGTCTATTTTGCTGAACTGCTCAGTTACAGGTGTGTAAACAAACCATGTTACGTGGTGGGTGAGAGGATAAACACAGATACAAAAGCGCAAATACCTACAACACACACACATATATATAAGAAAAGCTTCCACACAGTTTCTCACTTGCATACCCACTTACAAAGCATTGGACAGCCTATAGTCATTTTAGAAGAAATTTGCCCAAGGTGCAGCAAAGAAGGACTGAACCTGAAACCACATGATTTGAAAGCTAACTACTTAATCCCACAGCCATGCGTGCATCAATAGAAAACAAATATAAAGCACTTGACAGATATTCATATCATCTTTGTACAGGGTCACGCTAATCTTCTCTGTATTGTTCCAATTTTAGTAAATGCACTGCCAAAGCTTTTATTTTTTTATTTATTAAGTTTCATGTTACACAACCATCTGACCAAATTCTTTCTATAATTCTGTTCCTCGGGTAAAATGTCTCTCTTTTCCATTCACTAATTGTGACTGAGTTTTTGTGATGTGTCTTTGTCTCTTTTGGGGGTTTCTATAAGCCATAGCTGCTTAACCCCTAAGCATTTTGATTACTCTGTCAAATGTAATCCTTATTATTTATTCACATTGTTTTGTATTAATCTTACATTAATCTTGTTGCTTTGAGATTTCAGTGATGTGATTGTCACTATTTAGAATGACATTGTAGGGTACGTGTAAGAGGCTGGATCTACTAAGTTTGAACAAAAAGCAGATAGAATATTTGGGCCTGATATGGCTGGGTTGAAGACTAAAAGTTTAAAAGAATAACAAAATGGCAATCATTAGATTGTTGGCTAGAGTGCCTTTCAGTATTTTTTATGATTACTGGTGCTGTGAGTTCAAATCATTCTGAGGTCAACTTCTGATTTTAGGCTTTCAGGGTCAATAAAAAATGCCAATCTTGGACAGTGAATTGATGGACTTAATTCACTGGGACCAAATACCTTGTGGTGTCTGTAACAGTTCTTTGTTTCTTGACAGCAATGATTGTGATGATGCTGATGCCATTTTATATTGGACCACATCCCTGGCCTTTGATAAGCATCAATGACATGAAGAGGAGAAATTTGCAGACATGGGTAACTGCCAGTCTCTTTCAAAGGCACCTTGCTCAGACTTGCACATAGACATGCAGGTGTATGGTCAGCATTGACCAATGAAGGTTCTAATGAAACAGTTGCTTCAAAACCTCTCCCTCTTGATCTCCCTCCCTCACTCTCTCTCATTTTATTGCACCCTCACTCTTTTTTTTCTCCCCTTTCATTTGTTGTTGTTTAGTTCCTGGCCAAACATGTTCTTGCTGATCTATGATAAAAACCATTCCAGCCATGACTATCCGTCTTTACCTTTACAATATTTTAAATAGTAGGGTATGAATTGAAGATTTGGCAGCTCTTTCTAGTGGATAGAATGACTACATAGAGGTTCTATTGTTACCTGACCTCTTTTGACAGTTGATTTTTTTCTGTGATATGAAAATGCAGACACACACACACACTCACACACACACATGGACATGCACACACACATGCACATACCATTCATTAACCTATGATCTAATCTCTGTAATCTTTTGCAGTTCCTTCAGCTCCTCCAGCATATGAAGAATGTGTCTTTGGCAAAGTGAACATCTCAGACGAAGGGGATGACAAATACACACATGGGGAACTGAACTTTGCTCCTGCTTATCCTTACTATAATTTCCCCTCGGCACCACCATTGCCAGGACAGCCAACGGACAAAGCATAAATGGAACTGTATCATTAGAATTCTTACCAAAGAAGAATATTTCCTGATGAAGACAATTTCTTATTCAATTTGAATGCTTTGTTACCATTTCACTTGTAGATGTGTCTCTATGTTAACATGTGTGTGTGTGTGTGTGTGTGTGTGTGTACACATATGCATGTGTTTGTGCATGCATGTGTGTGTGTGTATTTGTCAATGTCTGATTTCTTATAAACATGCAATATTGTCTTTGTTTCTGCATACGTGTGTGTGTCATTGTTCATATATGTATAAATATACATGTGTATATGAATATGTATATTTGTATGAAAACGTGTGTGTGTGTGTGTGGTAGTAGTATGTGACTCAATGGTTAGGATATTAGGCTTGCAATCATAAAATTGTGGGATTGATTCCGAGACCAATTGGTGCATTGTCTTCTTGAGCAAGGCACTTCATTTTATTTTGCTCCAGTCTACCCAGCTAAAAATGAGTTCCAGCCATGGTTAGATATTAAGTCCATGGCAGACTGACATCCAGTTTTAGGAGAGTCTCGTACTCCCAGTCACTTAAACACCTGAGGAAATGGGATAAGCTCTGGCCTAATGCAATTATAGGCCCAAAATAAACTTTATGTTGATGTACGCCACTGATTTTCCCACAACTGAAGGTCTGGCACCTCCTTTAATCCTGATAAACTACAAAGGAGAACTTGAAATTCCCATAGCTGATAATCTAGTTCACTGCATGACCACATGTGGTGTTTTGTGTACTGTGTGTTTACCTGCATTATTTACATTGTACTTGTTTGTGGCAATACCAAAGTTTTGAGAGATCCTCTGTTCATTTAGCTTAAAGTTACCATTTGCTGTGGCTACTACAGGTAAGAGGATTGAGAGTGTCAGGGGTAATGTCAAACAGAAATCCATATCAAACCAGGATAACATAGAACAGTTGATGATACTTTAGATGCAGGTGTATAATTAGTTGATTAGAGGTGTGTTGATGAATAATTATATGACCATGGCTGGTCAGACAAAATGGTTAATACACCAAGGCTTTGGAAACAAGGATACTGGAGAATCAGTGGTGTACCTATGTTGTATCAAGGCAGTGCCCCAGCATGGCCACAATCTAATGACTGAAACAAGTAAAAGATATATACATATATATATATATATATATATATATATACATGTATACATACATATATATATATATGTGTGTGTGTGTGTGTGTGTACACACAAACACGTATATAATTCTGTATGTTACCTATCATTTGATGTAGTGAACCAGAACTGGATTATATTAGAATGCTAATAAGGTATCTGCCTGGATTCCAAATCCATATTCCTTCATGTTACATATATATATATTTATGTAGTGTGTGTGTGTGTGTGTGTGTAAATATATGAATGACAAGAAATAATTTGGCTAGTTACTTCAAAGTTTTGCTGGTTGTCTGCCTTCTCAGGTGATTGGACTCTGGAAATCAATGAAACTTCAAAGTCATTTTTGTAAAAAATATATTTATACTCTACATATTCACCTTCAGTGCTTTTTCAGTATTTTACTGTGTTTATATATAGCTGTATATAAAATATACACATGAATATGTGTTTATGTGTGCTTGTATATATTTATGTACATATATATATAATTTTTAGGAAAAGATAAATCTGGAGAAGAAGCACACACTAAGAAGTAGAGCAGTCTATATTTTTTCCTGGTGAAGGCCAATTTATGGGGTTACTCTGGGTTTCCTGTCCGTAAAGAGTTTAACTTTATAGTGTATCTTCATACCCCAAGACCTATTGGCCTATGACCTCTTTAAAATATGGAGGAGAAATGTCTTGGGGTCTGAAGATACTCTGTAAATTTAAACCCTTTATGAACGGAAAACCCAGGGTAACCCCATAAATCAGCCATCGCCAGGAAAAAAAAAAAAAATATATATATATATAATTAAACAGTACAGCAAACATTAAGCAAACATTATATATTTATAGATAAATTCCTCTATTTACATAATATCGAGATCTCCTTCATTCTTTTGTTGTAATATTATTATTATTATTATCAATATATATATATACACCATAAAAGCACATGTAATTTACAGACATTTTTTCACAAAAATAAAAGGCTTTAGGGTACATGAGTAGATCGTTTCTAGAATTTTTTTTTTTTTTGTTGCAAGAGGACGTACAAAACATAAACATTCATACCAGAAGCTGACTCATTTAATATCAGAAAATATTTTTACAGAAAAAATAATGGCTTAAATATGAATTTGACTTTTATTTATGCTGGACGGTATAATGCTTGCTTTTACTAAAACCATTAAATTGTTAACTACTTTTTGAAGTCTTATGTTCACACTGGTAAACATATTCCGGGCCATATTTTACATTGCTTGGAGTTTTTATCGCAATGGAGCACCATTGACATCCATAAAGATATGGATATTCCTCACTGAAAAAATGTAATGATATGGATAATCTTGATTATATAATTTTATTTTTGTCTGTTTATTACCAGGCACAGTTTTAATTTTGTCGTACTGTTTACGCCAATTCCGAACATTTGCTCACATTCAAATTCATATTCAACATATTTAATTTTTCCTTCACAGTAAATGATTCATAAGTTCTGCTCATGCTGACAATAATAGTAATGACAAATTTTAAAGTTTTCTTGACATTTTATAAGAGTGAAAGGAATCAAAATTTAAATACACCGTTATCAAAGGTTCTGACAAGGTGGAAAAGAATTCTGTTTACATAATCAGTTTCATCAGTCACCTTCCTCTTTCGATCGAGTAAAGTGTCATCCAAGCTGATGTTTATTGTTAATTAAACTTAATTTGCAGCACCTGTGTGTATTTATCAACTTTGTTTCTGTTGATAATTCTTATCAACAACTTTTCCTGTGATCATAAATTGAGAAGACATACAGCAGTATGCTAAAGAGTGGACATAATCTCTTGTGGGCAAGAAATGTAAAATAAAGTTTATTATAAACAACAGAAACACTTTGTAATTTAATAGCTTTGCAATGTGATACCTGTTAAACAGAAATTATTTTTATTCAATGAAAATTTAATAAAATCTAATCATAAGTAAGTGAAATCATGCTAAATACATCTAAATTGAAAACCTTTCTCCCCTGGCCATATTGGCAATTCTGAAAACTTTTGGGTGTGAATATTACATGAGTAGAAGCTTTTTTTAATAAATTTTATCCTGAAAATCACCTGCATAAATTACACAGGTGCACAATTTACACGGGTTTTTACAGTGTATATATATATATATATGTATATATATATATTGTCTGGGGAGAGTCACATTGTCTTAATGCCTTACTATTTAACACACTCACTGGTTCAGTTTCCACTCATTTATTATTTAGATATATATATGTGTGTGTATATGTATGTATGTATATTATGGGTATATGTGTCTGGATTTTCTCTTATATATGTTTCATAAAGTTGAATGTTTTAAGAGAATTTGACACATATATATGCATATACATACATTTGTACATGTGTGCCTCCACAGACTGTGGTCATAAAACTTCTTATAAGATGTGCCTATTATTTCCAATGGTATTTTCAGAAAAATAAATATTTACTTTTCACATACATCAACAGACAAAAGAATTCATATGACATTGTCCAGCTTTTCTCTTACATTGAAATTTTGCATTGCTTCATCGATATTTTTGTTCATATATAATTGTAATTTGTATTTTTTTAAAGTCAGAATATGACTTCTTACCATTTAAGAGAGTTTTTGAAATGAATGCATGACCTTTAAAATGCAGCCTAAAAACCAATGGTTTTAAACTTTTTCTAGCTGAGACTAGCTTTTAAAAAATAGTATCCCATTTCATCTTTTTCCAAAAACAAGAAAAATGAAAAAAGAAGAGACATCTAATTATTTTGATTAAACAGAAAATTTATTTTGCTCAGACATTTAATTCCATCCAGCATGCGCTTTTTGCCAGATATTTTTGTCAACCAGTGTCCACTGATGCTAATTTTTTATGGTGAAGACTTTAATAACGAAATTATATTGAACCTTGGTGCATCCTCAGTCATGTTTTGCTCACAAAAAAACAAACAAAATATCCTGTTCATATTTTAATGCCAATAAAGTTTTTTTCTTTTTTTGAAAATGCATTTAAACTATAAATATTCTACATGTTTTAAACTATTTATTTGTAACAAAAGTCAGAATATTCTAAACACCAAGCTCTCCACCCATCTCCATAGTGTCCTCTTGTGATCCCACAATGCTCACAAGGGGTGCTAATGTTCAAATTGAAGAATTACTGTCCTAAACAATTTTAAATGTTCAACGGTGTCATACAAATGGCACACGTGCCAGTAGCTCATAAAAGCACCCATTACACTCTCGGAGCAGATGGTGTTAGGAAGGGCATCCAGCCATAGAAAACCATGCCAAATCAGACTGGAGTCTGGTGCAGCCTCCCTATGTACCAGCCCTGATCAAACTTTCCAACCCATGCCAGCATGGACAACGGATGTTAAATGATGATGAACTTCTGTATTTCATAACTCATAAAAATTTGAGATTAATTTTTTTACCTTCTTTTATACAGGAATATGAGGATGCACAGCCTAGTGGTTAGAGTGTTGCACTGACTATTGCAAGACTGTGGTTTCAATTCCTGGACTGGGTGATGCATTGTATTCTTGAGCAAAACACTTCATCTCTTGTTGCTCTCTGATCGCTCTGACATCTGACGTGTGGTACACAGTACACTTGTTCAAGCAATGGTTATTTGATGGAGGGAGCAAACATTTGAACTCTATAAAACAAATCATTTGTACAGATTGTTCAGCAAGGAATTGCAGAACCGTCTTTCTTGGACTGTAAGAAACTACTACCACCATCATCATCATCATATGCTAAATATTATAAAACAAGGTGTGTATGAGAGAGTGTATATTGTCTAACAGGTTGACATAGTTGCTCATGTTACTTAAACTTTTGGGGAGGTGAAAACACCATGACCATTTCCTTAGACATTTGGTAACATAATGTAGAAAGAACAAGATGGATTCTTTCTTACAGAGATAGTATAAACTCCTCTGTTCAGTTTAGTTCAATGGTTCTCAACCAGTTTTCCCTGTGGATCCCCTCGATTCCTGTTTCACTTAAATGGACCCCCCCCCCCATGATCTTGTTCAACTCATACTAGCTTATATAAACAAACAATATATTTATTTCTTTTTAAAATATTCTTTGAAGCATGGTGTTTTTCTCCCTCTTCTTATCTAAGTGATTGCAAAGTTCTTGTTTCAAATCCATATAAAAGCAATAATTTCAAGTTCCTTGTGCAAGATTTGTTTTCTTCTGCTCTGCTCCAACATAATTAAAAAAAAAAAGAAGAAAAGAAAAAAGAAAAAAATGGAAATCAAGTTAAATCAATTATTAAAAACCTATTCATTTCAATGCTGTGACATATTGAATGTTTCATAGCAGTTAATAATTGAATGGTATTCTCAACCAAATGCAGATGGTGTGTGATGAATTCTTTCCATTTGGGTAGACAACATGGTAGTTTGCCAATTTTTAGATCAGTTGGAATAAGAAGTGTTTCATATACCCAGGTGGACGCACTGAAGCATCTTCGTTTCTTTTTTTTTTCGCTCTTTCGTTATGTTTTGTTATTCTCAATAACTAGGGAATTGTTCATTTCTGCTGGGTTGGAGTTTATGTCATTGAACGGTTTAACATTTCTACTTGAAATCTGGAGAGAGATGATATTTATATATACACACATACATATATTCATTCATATATATAAACACACACATATGTAAGTATATGTATAAATATGTCTAGACATGCATATATGTATGTGATACATAGGTGTATGTTTGTATGTATATTAGTACTTATAATATATGTTATGTATGTATACATATATATATAAAGATATAAACACACACACACATATGCAAGTATGTGTATACATATGTCTAGACATGCATATATGTATGTGATACATAGGTGTATGTTTGTATGTATTTTAGTACTTATAACATATGTGTATGCACATATCTTCAGACGTATATTTCATGATCCCCAACATTATAAACATTCCCTTGTTAGTGCATAGTGTTTTATGCATTTAAAAATGCTTCATATTTACATGCTTTTCAGATCTATAGTTTAAGAGATTGTGGCTAAGTCAGAGCCATTCTTCTTTGTTTTAAATTTTGTAATTGGGATTGCAACACAATGTTAAAGAAAGTTGACTCAACCTAAACAGATATGTATTCCTAGCCATTCATCCATCTGTCCATCTATCCATCCATCCATATATCCATTCACTTCTCTGCCTGTCTGTCTGACCGTCCATCTTTCTGTCCAGCCATCTATCAGACTACCCTCTATATAAGCACCTGTCTGTCCATCCATCCAAACACTCACCCATCCATCCATCATCCATCCATCCATCCACCCACCCACCCACCCACCCACCCACCCACTCAACCATGTACTAGGGGGTGCTGAAAAGTTTCTGCCTTTGGGTAAAAGAAAATACAGGAGGATTAGTTAATTATGATTTTATTCAATATATTCCTCCCTAAGCCCTGTAAAAGAATTTGGAATGTTGGGCCTTCAGCCAGGCATTTCATGATACCATTAAAGCCAGAAACTTTTCAGCACCCTCTTGAATATGTGTATATATATATATATATATAAATGTGACCACGTGTGTATCGTTGGCGATCTTTTTCCTTCATCTTCCTTTCCTTGGATTTTTCCTTTGCCTATATTTCTGATGAAGAGCTCTGCTTGAACCATTAAATCCTCCTTCTTTCTTTCCTTTCCTCAGTGTCCAATAACACTATACTTGTTCCACATCCTCGTGTTGTTGTGTTTTCTCTTTGTGTTTTCATCTTTGGATTAACTATATATATGTATATATATATATATAATGTTATATTATATTGTATTAGAGGTAAAATCAAAAACGATGGCAGACCAAGTATCTCAAGTTATTTAGAATAATTTAATTAGGGTATGCTAGCCATTTCTAGCATAACCCAAAGTGGCAGGTTAGCATGTCCACGCACTGGGAATGCCATCATCAGAGACACTGTATGAATATTTTAGACAGGGAAAATTTAGTTTACAAGGAATAAAATTCACAGTTTTTAAGGAAGAAAATAGAAGGATAAAGAGAAGAATAAAGAGTAAAAGTAGTTAGAAGAATATAGGCGGGAGAATAATGTTCATAACTCATCTTTTTCTAGAGGATATGGATATTGGTCAGTACTTCCATGAAGGTACAGGTCGTTAGTTAAAATCCCAGGTAAATCCAGGTGGTATTTTGGTAGTGTTTTGAATAACTTATATTGTAAATGCGTATATAGAGCGAGAAAGTAAGATAGACATTAATGAGTTTTGTTAGTGGGAATAGATGGGAGAGAGAAAAGAAAGGAATAAAAATAAGATAGAGGGAAAAATAAAATAAAAGTAAAGGTAATGATAGTGATATTATAAATGGGTTTCATGAGTGGGTGTATATGGGAGAGAGAGGAGAAATGGAGTAAAAATAAAATTGGGGTAAATGAGTAAAAATAAGAATAAAGATAAAAGTAAAGGTAATGATAGAGATAAGTGAGTATTGCATCGGGGTAAGAGATCAAATGTTAAAGTTTCAGTAAAGTGGGGATTACAGAGCACAATATTATAGGGGTTAGAACAGATATTTAGAATTATATTTCAAGCTTAATAACAATTAAATGATACAAGATAAAGGATTAAGAATTAAATTTAAAACTTAAAACCTAAATTTAAAATTACAAACTAAGAAAAATAAAATCTGAAAAACTACAAAAAATAAAAACTATTGAAACGAAACTAGCTAGTTTCTAAGATACTCTTATGTTGATAGAGAGGTAGAAGAAAAGAAAACCTAGTTATCTTCTAAGATGCTATTGTTGATAGAGAGGTAGAAAAAAAAGAAGAAATCATACTCATAAACACACACCCACAAACACACATACATATACATACACATATATATACATATGTACACATACATATACATACATACACACATATATATACATACATACACACATATACATACATACATAAATACATACATATATATACATACACACACATACATATATACATACATACACACACATACATACATACATACATACATACATATTGTAATGTCCATGGATGGATGTGTTATGCATGTTGATTTTGTTTGTATTTGGATCTAAAGAAGAATTTTAAGGTGTGATAGAACCTATGACAGCATGTTAGAAAAGCTTTATGCTGTTTATTTAGTAATTGCAGTGAATTATGCATATTTGGAAGGCTTCTTTTAAGCATAGTCCACTAGTGGACTGTTAGAATCTATTGTGGCCAATGATATCCTATATGGTACCTTTATTTATGTTAATTGATGATGATGATGACAATGATATGTATGTGTGTGTGTGTTGGTGTAACTCAGCAAAAATTCCTTAAAGCTCTAAGTATCAAGCTAGCTCCCTTTATTCCAAGGAGAATTTAGGCTTTCGATTATGTGAGAATACTCTTACTCTTCACTCTCTTTTACTTGTTTCATTCATTTGACTGCGGCCATGCTGGAGCACCGCCTTTAGTCGAGCAAATCGACCCCGGGACTTATTCTTTGTAAGCCCAGTACTTATTCTATCAGTCTCTTTTGCCGAACTGCTAAGTGATGGGGACGTAAACACACCAGCATCGGTTGTCAAGCAATGCTTGGGGGACAAACACAGACACACACACACACACACACATACATATATATATATATATATACATATATACGACAGGCTTCTTTCAGTTTCCGTCTACCAAATCCACTCACAAGGCATTGGTCGGCCTGGGGCTATAGCAGAAGACACTTGCCGAAGATGCCACGCAGTGGGACTGAACCCGGAACCATGTGGTTGGTTAGCAAGTTACTTACCACACAGCCACTCCTGCTTGAATAAGTTCCCAATTACTGGGATTATTATAATTGACTCAAAAGATGTATCCCGAAATATACAAGTGTAGCAATATGACCAGAGTCCAATGACTGAAACCAGTAAAAGATTAAAAGAACACAAATGACAGATTTACAAACAAAACTATTTTATTACTTCTCTTTTGACATACAGATGCTGTCCAATATACTGGACTGCGTCTGTATCCTTTAGGAAAAAAAAAACTAGTGCTTTTGTTTTTTTATTTTTTTCTTAGCAATCCTTCTTTTCATTTCCTCTCTGTCTCTAATTTTGGCATCTTCTACCGTTTGGGGTAGTTGTTTGTTTAATGTTTCTGGTAAGAATCTAATCAATATGTTCATCAAGAGACATATTACACCAAAGGTAATACCTGGTGCCCAAGGAACCAATTTACTCTGAAAATTAAAAAAAAATAAAATTTTAATTGTTAAAAATAATGCTGTAATTTATTTCAAAACTATTCTTGCACAGGTGTGGTTGTAGGGTAAGACGTTTGCTATGCAAACATATTTACTGTCCACGATTCCATGTTTGAATTCTGAGACACATTCATACATACATACATATGGTGATGCAAACAGGAAAATAAGAACTCGAAATATGGGTATATGTATATTTTTATCGACAAGATAGATATGCGTATACCACATTCTCTGTGATAGTATCAGGGAAATAGTGAACTGAACACAGTTCCCTAATTCGACTGTATTGGGTGCATCATCTCATCAGATACCAAGATCAGCAAAGTCAAAGCTTCTGCATTTGGCAGAATGTAGAACAGAATCAAGCACAGCAAGCATCTGCCAGAAACTACAGAATTCAGTGTGTGTATGAAACCAGTGTACTGAATAGCCTCCTGTATTCCTCCAAGCCCTGGGTCACTTATTGTCACCATCAATACAGCTCCTTAAGAGCTTCTACCATTACTCCTCTCCCCTCCTCTTTCTATCTCTGTCTCATTCCCTGCTCTTTCTCACCCAACATTATCCATTAAAAGTTCATTTGTGATGCCCCGACTCAACTCTGGCCTGCCATTTGCCCTTCCAAACCAAGTTTCCTATATTCCAGCTTTTTATTTTATGTTGTTTGTTTTGTCATTTTCTTTTTCCTTTTTCTTTTCTTCTTCCTTTTCTTTCTTTCACCAAAAGCATTGCAGTCAATGCCATTGAGGTACCAAAACAATGCTTTCAAATAATAGGTTAAATTCCTCTCCAACACATTTGCTCCCAGTCTGTCTCTCAAATTGATATTATTACATCAGCCACAATTTACTAAACATATTGCTACATTAAATATTTATCTAACAACAAGAATCCTAATTAATTGCCTGTTTAATGAATGTCAAGATTACAAAATTGACTTTTTCAATATTTTGTAGCTCATTTTTTACATTTTCTGTTCTTTTTATTGTTTTCTGTGTGTGTGTTTTGGTGGTGGGGAACGGGGATTGTTTGATAATAAAATTTTAAGATTGGTGGAAAAACTAACTTCATTTATCTGACAATTTCAAAACATAAAAGTCGAACGATGGACATGTTTTTATTAGATAACTGCACACACACACACACTCACATGTTATACAAATAATCAGTTGCTGTAACAATTTTTTGCAGTAAACTAATACAAAGTTTAACATCAATTGATAAATGAATGACAGAAGAATGGGAGTTATATAATCACTTTCATTAACTGACAGCTGTTTCTGCTGTGAGTAGGTGTCCACCCAGAGATGAGTGCAAGTATGACATCATATACTTTCATTAGAGCCATGTGAATGAAGTGTTTCATTATTGCAGAATATATATATATATACTCTTTTACTCTTCTACTTGTTTTACTCCTTTACTTCACTGTGGCCATGTTGGAGCACCGCCTTTAGTCAAGCAAATCGACCCCAGGATTTATTCTTTGTAAGCCTAGTACTTATTCTATCAGATTCTGTTGCCGAACCACTAAGTTACAGTGACGTAGACACACTAGCATCGGTTGTCAAGCGATGTTGGAGGGACAAACACAGACACACATGCACACATACATATTATATACATATATATGACGGGATTCTTTCAGTTTCTGTCTACCAAATCCACTCACAAGGTTTTTGTCGGCCCGAGGCTATAGTAGAAGACACTTGCCCAAGGTGGCATGCAGTGGGACTGAACCTGGAACCATGTGGTTGGTAAGGAAGCTACTTACCACACAGCCACTCCTACATACAGACACAGAAGTGGCTGTGTAGAAAGAAGCTTGCTTCCCAACTGCATAGTTCCAAGTTCAGTCCCACTGCATAGCCACTTTTCTCCGAGCTGCAGCAATTTTTGTCTGGTTCCCAAAGCATCAAGTTCTGAAAATGAACTTTCTTATCTTCCATTTTAAAGGGTTACAGAATTAACACAGGTTATAGGAACATAAATCTTCTTCCATGAAAAGATAGCTTAAACTGTGCTCTAAATGGAGGTGTAGTCAAATCCTATTTTATGGACTCAAACGTTTTCTAAAATAAGTTGAAAGGTAAGCTGCTCTAAATCGGCAGAAACTTTCCAGACAACCCAATGGAAATTGTGATAGAACAGTTGTTAATAATAGTATTCATAAGGTTCATGTTTAGCATTTATACATATAAATTACAATTTAGATGACTAGTTGTTGTTGGGAAGCAAATAAAGGGAAAACTTACCAGAAATCTAACAAAAGGAGCAATTATTTGACCAAGACGCGATGCTATGCTTGCAAGAGCAGAACCAACATTTCTGAAATGGATATAGAACATAATGGATAAAACAATTAAAATCTTTCATTTTGGTATAAGTTTTGCAAAATTCTTGATGTGAAATTGTGAAGACGAAAGCATTTTGGCAAACCTGATTGATAGATTGATTAACTGAATAATTAATCAGAAAACTGATTAGTTGATTTCTCAAATGATTAAGTACTTTTTCTCTTTTATCTTTCATTAGTTTCAGTCATTGGATTGTGGCCATACTGGGGCCTCCACCTTGAAAAGTTTTAGTCAAATAAATCAACTCCAGTACTTATTTTTTGAAGCCCCTTCTATATAAGTCCCCTTTCCTATACTGCTTGGTTGCAGGGATGTAAACAAACCAGCAACTGTTTTCAAGTGATGGAAAAAAAAAAACAAATATACATACACACACACATAATGAACTTCCACACAGTTTCTGTCTACCAAATTAGCACACAAAACATTGGTGGGCCTAAAGCTATACTAGAAGACTCTTACCCAAAGTGCTGTGCAGTGAGACTAAAACCGAATCTATGTGATTACCAGGTGATCTTCTTAATCACACAGCAATACCTGTGCCTTGTGGGCTATTTATATAACAACCCTCGGAAGGCGGCGAGCTGGGCGAAACGTTAGCACGCCGGGCGAAATGTGTAGCCGTATTTCGTCTGTCGTTACGTTCCGAGTTCAAATTCCGCCGAGGTCGACTTTGCCTTTCATCCTTTCAGGGTCGATAAATTAAGCACCAGTTACGCACTGGGGTCGATGTAATCGACTTAATCCCTTTGTCTGTCCTTGTTTGTCCTCTCTATGTTTAGCCCCTTGTGGGTAGTAAAGAAATATATATAACAACCCTCTCAAGATGTGAGTGTGTGTGTGTAAAGATATATGTTTGTATGTGTGTATATATATATATATATATATATATGTATATCGGAGAACCTGGGTTGTGTGAATTTTTTAAAATGATTCTCCTTTCCGCCAGTCAAAGCTTGCATCACCTACTCGCATTCATATATGGTCAAAGTCTTTCTTACAATTTCCAATTGATTTGGTATAGCATTGCTTCCTCTTTCAAGTGCCATGTATAACTGATTATTCTAAAAGAGGATCTGTGATTATTTAGCCTACTTTCCTGTACTCAAACAGTGAGATATTTGGATGCTGCCCTCATGAGTAACGATTTGTTTTGACAATGTGGTCAGCTCCATTTTTGGATTAGAAAATGACATACACGTATACATAAACACAGTTGACACAAGTTAACCCTGAATAATAACAATCCATGGGAAATAACTCTTCTAGTCCCCCACCCACCCTGGAAATGGTATAATTATTCACTATAAAAGGCGGCGAGCTAACACAAACATTGGCACGCCAGGCGAAATACTTAGCAGTATTACGTCCGCCGCTACGTTCTGAGTTCAAATTCCGCCAAGGTCGACTTTGCCTTTCATCCTTTCGGGGTCGATTAAATAAGTACCAGTTACGCACTGGGGTCGATATAATCGACTTAATCCGTTTGTCTGTCCTTGTTTGTCCCCTCTGTGTTTAGCCCCTTGTGGGCAGTAAAGAAATAGGTATAATTATTCACTATTTTTTACTGTTCTGCTTATTTTTTTTTTTTTAGTTGCACTGAGCCAAACAGGGTCCATATATACTTCCACCACAAAAGAGGCTCCACGCTTCCAGCCATCATGTCTGAAGAGTCGTCAGTATTACCAAGTGCAATACTCAAAATGCAATGGATGGCAACATTCTGTCCAGCTATGTAGCTATGTGCCATAACCAGTAATATACTGCACTACAATATAAAATATAACCATTGAATTTCTCATATTGAGTGTGTTTTTTTCATTCTTATGGACAGCTATTTGATAATATACATATATACCTATTTCTTTATTACCCACAAGGGGCTAAACACAGAGGGGACATTCAAGGACAGACATAGGTATTAAGTCGATTACATCGACCCCAGTGTGTAACTGGTACTTAATTTATCGACCCCAAAATTTGAACTCGGCGGAATTTGAACTCACAACGTAACGCAGATGAAATACCGCTAAGCATTTCGCCCGGCATGCTAACGTTTCTGCCAGTTCGCCGCCTTGAATAATATACATATATACTGACATACATATGTATGTGTGTGTGTGTGTATTACTATGTAAAATTTTGGTTTCAGATCCATAATATTGTCCATAAACGCATCAATTAATTATTTGGGGTTGGATTTTGTTAAAATTAATTGTTGTTTTTCTTTCTTTTACATTTGGTGGAAAGATCCAGACTTGTTTGACATTTACCTGACATCTGTGGGGAAAAGCTCTGTAACATAAATGCCCACTAATAGAAATGCTGCTGAAATGCCAAATGTCCCAAGAAAAGAAAAGCCTGTTGATGCCAATAAGGCAATGTCACTGTCTGAAAGAAAGAAATAGAAAAATAAATACATAAATTATAAAACAAATAAACATTATATAAATATTGTAATTCTTGGTATTGTTGTTGCAAAATTAATAAATATCTCAAGATTTTTTTTAAAGAAATCAATAAAATACTACTGTGAATATGTGAAAGACACAACACAAAATAAAATTTTATATCATTGGGTAACTTGTGTGGTTCCTGTAAAAAATGATGGGGTTTGTTTGGTAAACTACTGCAGTACCTGTCAAAAATGATAGAGTTTGTTTGGGAAATTAGTGCTAGAGCTGTCAAAAATGAAGGAGTTTATTGGGGAAACTTGTGCAGTGCCTGATAAAAATGTGGGAGTTTATTTGGGAAAGTATTGTAGGAACTGTCAAAAATAATGAAATTGTTTATATATTATCTTTTATTTGTTTTAGCTATTGGACTGTAACTATTCTTTGGTACCACCTTGAAGGGTTTTAGTCAAAGAAATCAACCCCAGGACTTTTGTTTTTAAGTTTAGTACTTATTCTATTAGGCTCATTTTGCCAAACTACTAAAACAAACACAATGATTCAGACACATTCACACACACACACATATATGACAGGCTTCTTTTAGTTTCCATCAATCAAATCCACTCACCGTGGTTGGCCTGAGGCTGTAGTGGAAAACACTTGCCCCAGGTGCCACACACTGCAACTGAACTCGGAATCAAATGGTTGGGATGCAATTGTGCCTAATAAAATAAATACCAGGGCAGCACATAGGTTGATGAAACTCCCCAGGCCCCAGGAGAAAGGATTATTTATAGATTTATCTACTTCAAGTTCCACCATCGAAAATAATTTACTTCATATCTCTCAAGTTTTTTTAAATTCTTAAAACAGAAGCATTTTACAAATCTCACTGTTAAGAACAAAATTTCTAAAATGGATTGAGAAAATTCAAAGAATTGTTTTGGTGCACTGGTTAGCTCACCTCTCTGTTGGCAGAAAATGTGGGTTTGAGTCCCATAGGCAACCTTCAACTCTTCTTTCCATGCAAGGGTTTTATCATCCCAATATTCTACTTTATCTACTTAATTTCTAACTTAGGCATGAAGCCTAACATTTTGAGGAAGAATTCATAGCTGATCATATTGACACCAACTCATAACTACAACATATTTCATTGATCCTGATCCCAACACCTCATCCCAGAAGAGGATGAAAGGCAAAGTTGAACTCTATCAGTATTTGAACTTTAAACGAACTTTTAGAATATAAAAATTATAATAATGTATAGTAAAATTTTCAGATCTTACCACTGAATGTGCGCAGAAGAACTGCAATTATCAATACAATACCAGTGAATGATAAACAACCAATACAGCAGCTCTTGCGAGAGAACCTGTAAGAAAGAAGCTTAAGAAAGGATTATATTTTTTTTTAAATGCTGTATTTTGAGTGGAAGTAGAAAATATAGATATACTGTGTTCTACATATGGATATATATATATATATATATATATATATATATATACGTATATATACACACACATACATACATATATATATATATATACATATATAGATAGAAAGATAGATAGATACATACATACATTCATTCATACATACATACATACATACATACATACATACTACATACATACATACATACATACTCACAGACATACATACATACATACATAACATACATACATACACACATACATACATACATACAGACATACATACATACATACATACATACACACATACATACATACATACAACATACATACATACATACATACATACATACATACAACATACATACATACTACATACATACATACATACATACATACATACATACATACATACATACACACATACATACATACATACATACATACATACTACATACATACATACATACTACATACATACATACATACATACCATACATACATACATAATACATACATACATACATACATACATACATACATACATAACATACATACATACATACATACATACATACTCACAGACATACATACATACATACATACATACATACACACATACATACATACATACATACATACATACATACATACATACATACATACATACATACATACATACATACATACATACATACATACATACATACATACATACATACATACATACATATCTAATGTAGGATAAAAAAATTTTTTCGGAAGAAATATTTTTTCGAAAAAAATTTTATCAATGGCCAGCATATTAAAAAATACCTTTAACGGTTAAATTTATAAACAATCCATAAATGAGGGCAAAGGAAAAAATTTCTAATGCCAAATATGCTGAAAAAATTGGACATATTGTCCATTAACCATATAATTTTTTCGCAATATGCACGCTACTCGAAAAAAGGTCGACAGAAATTTCTAAAAAATTCCATTATTACCATATCGGACCGATTTCAGAGTTAACTACTAAGAGCCCTCTCTTCGTCAGTGATACATGTGGAAAAAGAAATAAATGAGATACTTACTCATACCCAATGAAGAAGCAAACACTAAGTCAAGAGCACAACTAAGTACCCCAAATACACCCAAAATAGAAATACTCCAGCCCATTCGAGACACGTGCAATTTGAAGAGTGAGATAGTCCGGAAGTGAACACTATTAAATTTATATTTAATGTAGGATAAAATTTTTTTGAAAAAATATTTCTTCTGAAAAAAATTTTGCATGCTAGCATGGGTTGGATGGTTCAACTGGGGTCTGGGAAGTCAGAAGGCTGTGCCAAGCTCCAGTCTGATCTGACAGTGTTTCTACAGCTGAATGCCCTCCCTAACACCAACCACTCCATGAGTGTAGTGGGTGCTTTTTACATGCCACCGGCACAGGTGCCAAACAAGGCTGGCAAACGGTCACGATCGGATGGTGCTTTTTACGTGCCATATATATATATATATATATATATATATACATATATACTATACACACACACAGACTTTTATATGTATTTATATATATGTGTGTTTGTATGTATGATGATGATGGACTCCCCTGTCAAAGATGATGTACTAACGTTCAGTTTTTTGTATGATGAACTGCACAAATGATTTGTTTATAGTAATTATATGTACGTGCTGTACATTAGTTCACTCCCTCCATCAAATCAATGTTGTTTGAACAGGTGCACAATATACCACATGTCAGTTGTTGAAATGATTATAGAGCAACATGAGGTGAAGTGTTTTGCTCAACAACCTTGTGCAAAATGTATACATTTATTAGCATCATCGTTATCATTTAATGCCCATTTTCCATGCTAGCATGAGCTGAATTTAAAGAGACAGAAGTAAAATATTCTCAATAAAAATTTCTGATTTCAAATCAATAACATAATTTACATTTGAAATACTAATACAGAAGTATTGAGTAATATGGAGTAAATTCAGCAGCAAATAATAACTTACAATACATTGGATTAAGAACTCTTTGGATGTGAAGAAAGGCAGAAAACTGTCTCCAGAAGTGAGATGCACATCATCTGTAACCCTGACAGCTTTCTTCCTATTTTCCTTTCAAAGAGTTTTCAACTGTGTTATAAGACATTATTTATCACTAAATGTGCTTCAAGATACATCATTAACAAAGCCTTTTTGACACAGAAAAAATTACTGCATCTCTATGACTAACCACAGTATTTCTTTGACATGGCCTAAACAAATCAAACGAAGAGATCATTATAAAACAATGTTGAAACATTATGAGCAATAGGTGTTAACTATTTGAACAAGAGAGAGATCAATAATTCAATTACAAAATATCTTTCTTTTTCTTCTTACCTTTTGAAAACACTAAATGCGAAAATTTGTGACAGAGTTTCAAATAAAGCAGATATGAAGAAATTTAAGAATCGGTTGCCTGAGAGCCTGGTTGTCATTAAATAAAGTCCATAGTAGGTCAGTGAACAGACAAAACTAGACAAGGAAAGAAAAAGGTATTAGAAAACATAACAATGATCTTTGAAGTCAACAATGTAGATTCATTGATATAACAAAAATAATGACAATAATTTTTATGCATTTAGCAGTAGATTTAAGCAATGATAGGTGCAATACCACCTGCAGTATATATATACAGGATGTGATGGATAAATTGCTGCTATTTTATATTTTTAATTTCGTGCATATGCATTGTTTGTTTTTGATTTTGTCACTCACACAGTTTGGTAGGGTCAGTTGGGCACTGTCTTTGAGAAAAACAGCACCATGACACAATTCACTCAGCCAGGAATTTGGAAATGACATGCTGTACTGCTTGGCATCTGTACCGGAAGCTCCATATACAAACATTTTAGAGTGTTTGGGTGTCAGTCTGAGGACAGTGTAATCTGAGGACATGTACCAAGCGTGATAAAAATCAAACATCCCGTTGACATCATGGTGTTTTGAGTGACCACCAGTGATGCGACGTTATGCCTCCAATCATCTTCCCACACAGCCTCAGTCTCAACACAGAGGCTTACATCAAGTGCCTGGAGGAGATAGTGCTGTCCTGGGTCAAGAGGGTGGCTGCTGGAAAACTTTATGTCTGGCAACAGGACTCTGCACCATGCCACACAAGCAGGAGGATCCAGTCATGACTGTCAGACAATTATGTATTGTGTGTAAAAGAACATCCTGATGAGGGGAGTGTCAATTTCAAATATATGAATATATATTTAACTATAGAACATTGCAGACACAATTAACAAAAAGAAAACAAAGTAAAAACAAACATTTAAAACAAAAGGGGATACTTACAACAGACAAAACATTATGGAAAGTATTTTCCGAAGACATGGTGTTATTAAAACAATAATAATTCTAGGATATTTGCTGTAGTTAGGATCCTTGTGTTTTTTCTGTAACATTCCATTCTTAGTCTCTGATGGAACCGGTTCTGAAGACTTGATATTGTAGATTTCATCTGAATGTTCATCACCATACGTTTCATCTGACGAGTCAGTACTAGATATTTCATCTAAGGAGGTTACTTCGATATCTTCTGCAGGTTTTTTACTATTAAGGTTGGCCATTAATGACTCTACTTCACTGTAATCAATTTTATTGACTTTACACATGTGCTTTAGAGTAGCATTTGCCTCTTTTACTTTCCCTGATTGTGCCTGCCATCGAAGAGATTCATGTAGTGTCCTGGCAGGCAAAGAAAAATGTTAAAAGTAATAAATTCATTATTTGGTAGAATTGTTAGAGCATCAGACAAAATGCTTTGTAGTATTTTTCCAGCCCTGAGTTCAAATCCCACTAAAGTTAACATTGCCTTTCATCCCTCATGAGTTGATAAAATAAAGTATTAGGTGATGTTATTGACTAGTCCCTCCTCTAAAATTCAAACCTTGTACTTATACTAGCAATTATTTTTGGTATTATTATCAAGATGCCAGCGTTGCCTTGGCTGGCTTCCGTGCCGGTGGCACGTTAAAAGCACCAACCGATCGTGGACGATGCCAGACCCCCCTGGCACCTGTGCAGGTGGCACGTAAAAAGCACCCACTACAATCTCGGAGTGGTTGGCGTTAGGAAGGGCATCCAGCTGTAGAAACTCTGGAGCCTGGTGCAGCCCCTGGCTTCCCAGACCCCGGTCGAACCGTCCAACCTGTGCTAGCGCGGAAAACAGACGTTAGATGATGATGATGATGATAGTGGATGTCAAAATTAGTAAAACAAGGTATTATAAATATCTTGTGGTATTTATTGTTCTTAAGGTTCAGAGTTTAAATCCATCTGAGCCTGTATTTATCTTTTACCATTCCAGGATTATCAAAACAAGGCACCAATTAAGTACTGGGATCAATGTAATTAATTATATGTCCCCCCCCACCCCTGCTGTCACTGGCAAAGATGATGGCGATGATGATGATGATGATGATGATGACAACAATAATAACATTGACAACAAAGACAATGATGATGATGGTGACGAAAATAACAAAGGAAGATCTCAAAAAAAATGGTAACTGCTACTGTATTCTTCTACACGCAATATGATAGGAACCACCATTATTGCACATAATACAATCTGACAGTTATTGACTCTTCTCAGATATTATTACCATTATGTCACATATCAACCTTAAGTGTAATGGTTGATACTAGTATAATTGAGTGGCATGTACAAACATTCATGTCAGCAGATCTTCGTGAGTCAATTTAACAATCAGTTAATTTCTTGCATAAATTGTGTATGTGTACGCGTGTGTGTGTGTGTGTGTGTGTGTGTGTGTGTGTGTGTGTGTGTGTGTGTTTGTGTGTGTGTGTGTGTGTGTGTGTGTGTGTGTGTGTGTGTGTACATCATTAGATTCTCATATATAGTCCAGCCTGAATTTTGCATGGTTTGCTCGATGCCCTTTCAAATGCCAACCACTCCAAGAGTGTAATAGGTACTTTTACACGCCCCCAGCACAGGTGCCAGTTGTTTGACACCAGTATCTCCCACAATTACAATTTCACTGGGCTTGATGGATCTTCCTTCTCAAGCACAGCATTGCAGAAGCACATAGCTTACAAGGGGTGCTAAAAGGTTCTTGGCTTTAACCCTTTCGTTACTGTATTTATTTTGAGATGCTCTGTGTTTCTTTCAATTAATTTTAAATATAACAAAGAATTTAGTAAAATAACTTAGTTATCATAGCAGCTAGTGTTAAGAACGTAAATTGCGATTAAGGCTTGGTGGAATCTTTTAATTCAAAACTTATGAAAACAAGACATTTTACCACAGAGCCAGAGCCAGTTTTGGCCGGGTTAGTAACAAAAGGGTTAAGGGCATTGAGAAGGGCATTGACCCAACCTGCTGAGTTCTTTTACAGGGCTTAGGAAAACTGATGAATCACTACAATAAGCATGTAAATCTAAGTGGTGGATGTGTTGAATAAAATCATACTAACTGGTCCTCCTGTATTTTCTTCTATCCAAGGCCAGGAACTATTTAGCACACCCTCATATATGAAACTGGCCTGCTTGTTAGAAACAGTGAAGATCATTCAAAAGTTCTTGGATGGCTCAGGTCACAGGTAGTGATCATAGGTAGTATCTTGTTACCCAAGAGTAAACCCACCTAAGTTCCATCATATGGGTGAGATACAAAGAATTTGCAATGATAATAATAAAGATATTTTGAAATATTTTTCACTTACCAAATGTGGAACAAGAAACCACAGGATGACAGAGCTACAAGTGCATTTAGACAACGCCATCCGTATGGTTCTGTGAAATATGACACTGGACATAGTAGCATTAGGACAACTCCCCATGTAATTCCAAAAACAACTTGAGTGTGGGTCCTGCATTCTGTAGGGAAAAGCTCCAATAGTAGCACAGCACCAGGAATTGATACACCCTGTCAAATACATAGTATATATATATTAATGTGTGTGTTTGCCTATGCATGCGTGCATGTGTGTGTGTGTTTGTGTATTTATATATATATATAATAAAACTTTACATATATAAATATGAATAACGTGAAATACACGAAGGGACGAACATAAAAAACAGACGGGTCATTCAAAGCCTTCATTCTTCAGTCAGAAACCGATACATCATTGCAAATTTCGGCTGTTTAATTCTGAGATCTGCTCTGAATCGGCCAGCCCCAGAAGGAAAGAATGCAACGCAACAGAGACGAACATGAAACGAAAAAAAACTTCTTTGAAGACAGTAACGGTTAAAAACAAGGATGACACAGGCGCCAATGGAGAAAGCTGTTTATTAATTAAATATCTAACAGTTACTAAAAGAAAGCAATTATTAAAGGCTTGACCATCTGGAAATATTTTTATAAATCCATGTTCCAAGCAATTTCCTGTAATTTCGATTGCTGAAGTTTATTGAGTATTTGAACTACAAGTTTTTCACAAATTTAAATATTTGTTACATTCATTGGGTAGTAGATTTTAATGTTTAACAAATAATATTAATTCATTGCAGGTGAAATTTTCCATTTCATTCTCTCGCTTTCTCTCACCTCTATTTTTATTAATGATAATTTGATATATATTAATCTCAATGTTTTCCTTTCAAGTTTTAATTTGCTAATTGCAAAACCCACAGTTTATTCCCTATATGTAATGTAAAAAAATAATTTTTGAATGAATGAAGTATCTATCTGTCCAGAGAAAAATTTCCTTGCTATTTTAGATGATATATGTAATTCAAATACTGGATTATACCATGAAATCTTACTGCTTTTAGACTTACTATTCAGTTTAGTGTAATTGTAATAGTACATGGTAGAGTGATGAAGATTGTAATTCAAGTTAGAATTTCTATTCCTATTTCTAATATCCTTATTTCCATCTTTATTTTTATTTTCTATAATATTCAAATATGATTTTAAATATAAACATTTCTTTTCTGTAGTTTCAACATTATTGCCTGAATTTTCTTTATGTTCACCACAGTTTAACCTCAATATACCCTGATGTTTTTATTTCTATTTTTATAGTGATGAACTTTATAATAGTCTTCTCTGAGCCATGCAAGCAGGGAAAAGATGATGATATTCAGATGTAGTTATGATTAATATAAAGTCAAACAAAAACATAATATTACTCACTGGCTGAAAAAATCCAGTCAATCCTTTAACTATTAGGAAAAATACATAAGACGGTGAGAAGATAATGATGATATTCAGAACACACATTGCAAAGTTTGCCAATACTATGATAGGCTTCCGACCATATCTATCTGCACTGTTCGGCAAGATAAAACATCCTGCTAGCTTGCCTGCACTGTAGATTGTGATGGAAAGATCGGCAAGGGGTTCATCAGCACATACCAAATCCCACTGGAAAAGAAAGAAAATTTAAATGAAAAAAATTAAAATAATTAATTTTTAGCTATGAATTGTTGTATATAAAAGAGATGAAAAACTGTTGGATACTTAAGTTTCATGCATATGTTTCCTTGCATTGTAATTTCTTAAGTACAGTGAGGCTGTGAGCCTTGCAAGTGTGAAAGCATTGTAAGTATCCAAGCAATATAAGTAAGTATACATATATACAAACATAGATACATGCATGCATATATACAAAGTGGAGGCGCAATGGCTCAGTGGTTAGGGCAGCGGACTCACGGTCATAGGATCACGGTTTCGATTCCCAGACCGGGCGTTGTGAGTGTTTATTGAGCGAAAACACCTAAAAGCTCCACGAGGCTCCGGCAGGGGATGGTGGTGATCCCTGCTGTACTCTTTCACCACAACTTTCTCTCACTCTTACTTCCTGTTTCTGTTGTACCTGTATTTCAAAAGGGCCGGTCTTGTCACTCTCTGTGTCACGCTGAATCTCCCCGAGAACTACGTTAAGGGTACACGTGCCTGTGGAGTGCTCAGCCACTTACACGTTAATTTCATGAGCAGGCTGTTCCGTTGATTCGGATCAACCGGAACCCTCATCATCATAACCGACAGAGTGCTTCCACCAAAAAAAAAAATATACAAACAAACAAATAAATTTCTAATTTGGGACTAGTTTCTATTTTGAAAATTTAATGCTAATTTTTATGTAATTAATCTGTCAACTAGTAAAATTTATCTTTCACTATTTGTGTTATAAATGAAGTCTGACACATTTTTCAATAGATGAAAAGAAATTTCTTGAATTTTACTCAACATCAAATAGTTAAGTCATAAAAATGAGTCTGAAGCACAAAAAAAGGAATAATAATAAATAAAATATAAATAAATCAGAGAAAAATTTCTTGGAGTAAAATTCCAAGAAGATCAATAACAATGAGACAAATGATAATTAATCAAATTATAAGTCATACTTCATCTTACCTGTGACCGAACTGAGTGGTGCTTTTCCTGTTCATACTCGTATCCATTGGGACATGGAATAATTTGGTTATCAGTCCCATTTGTTTCATTTGAGATCTTCACGGAACAACTTTCATACTGCACAGTACTGTTAGGACCAATTTCCATGATGCTGTCATTTGGTAATGACCGACAGGTAAATGGTATGTCATGTACTTAACAAGACAAAATAAAGACAGTATAAAAAGGTAGGTAAGAACAAACATGCAGTTGCATAATATTCCTGTTGTTGTTTGATTTAATAAAAAAAATATATATATATTGAGGCAGGCAGTAATGGTTATAAAGTTCTTACATCAAGAGGAAACAACAATCTTGATATTTTGAGCAAAAGCCCTTCTACTAATCTCCTCAGAGCCTGGTTTTTATGTTCTGAAAGTAAATGACATTGCCTAGAACAAAGGTGGGGAACCATTTTAGCACCAACAATAAACTGCAAATGCATAAGTAGTAGTGGGGTACAACTACATAAAAAAAAAAGAAAAGAAAATCTTTACTTTAAAATAATTCATAGACATACAAATTATATTACTATTTTTGTCTTGAAACTTAAGCCATTTTTTTATGGGTTTTTGGAGACCTCATTAGTGGGCACTTTCAAATTTGAATGAAAATGAAATTTCACCTGCAAGTAGATAGTTCTCTTTTCACCTACAACTACAAAGAGATTGTGATGACCATTGAGATAATTGTTTAACCAAACCATGTTACTTTGTTTTTTCAGTCTGTCTGATATTCAACAGAGTGAGGTGAATTTTATGAATGAATTCACTATTCTTTAGGATATTATTGTAATATTGTAATATTTGATAATATTTCAGAGATACTTTTGCTTGTATTATTAATTACATCTGTGAAAATGATGCTGTGGGTGAGGGGTAAGAGAATTCTTATTTATGTACGAGAGTTTTTCATATAATAAATATGGTTGGTGTCTATAATTTAAAAATTTGATGCTCATATCTATAATGTTCGTTTTCATAAGTGTTGTGATTCTGTGACTGACGCCATTGAATAAGCTGGTTAAATCTTCTTTGAATTCATTTAATCTTTAGCCAGTAGAGTAGTGCTAAGGAGGTAGCCCGTCATCTTTATATAAACCTATATCTAATGTTTCATAGTTAATATTTAGGTTATCTAGAACATAATGCGATGATTTCGTGTATCTCAGTGCTATCAACAAAAACCATACTAATGTCAAATTCATTTGAATTATTACTTTTATTCATGTTAATGGAATATTCTTATGAAATATTAGAGGCATGCATGAATATTCTAGCGTCACTTCTGTTTATAGTGTCATATGTCTTGATGAATGTTAGTGCTAATGAGTAAATGTTTGACAGTGGAAGAATAAAACTAAGCAATATGAGAGTTGCTTTTGCTGTTAATATTGCTGAACTAGCAAACAATAACAACCTCAAGAATAGCAGATTCAGTTATAAGTTTTTCCTTATTCATAAAACTCAAAAAATTACCAATAAGAAATTATTAAATACACATGGTTTAACTCACTCTTCTTTCTAAATGCTAATTCCATTATAACAAGGTTTTGTTCAGATCTGTGATACACTCTCTTCATTTAACTACATGTACCAGAAATATCATTTAATCACAATTCAATCAAAGTTAGTAACACCTGCACAGCTAACATTAAAAAAAATCTTATCTAAATCACCTACTCATTCCAAAGAATATGATACAAAGAGTACAAGAAAAACTAAACAGTTATGTACCCCATCACATAACTGCAATGAAATCTAATAATCTAATCTGCTAAAGTAAACTCAGTTTTAATGACAAAAATGACATCTTTACTTAACACTGCATAGAAATAAATGAATAAAATTTCCAAAATTGTTACAACAACCACACTTCATTTTTAAGAAATGTATAAAAGAGAAATCATGCTAATCATGTAGGAATTTTAAAGAGAGAAGAAATTAAGCCCTTTGCTCCCTATGGATCATAGGCCATTGATGACTTTTCTTCACTGTTCTTGACATAGTGCTGTTTTCCTTAACCCTTTAGCATTCAGATTATTCTATCAAACGTAATACTTATTTATTCACATTATTTTGAATTAATCAGGCATTATCTAATAGCTTAGAGATTTCAATATGATTGGCGTTAGGAAGGGCATCCTGGTGTTAAGAAGAGCGTCCAGCTGTAGAAACACTGCCAGATCAGACTGAAGCCTGGTGCAGCAGCCTCCTGGCTTCCCAGACTCCGGTCAAACCGTCCAACCCATGCTAGCATGGAAAACGGATGTTAAACGATGATGATGATGATTGTATATTTCTAGAATGACTTTGTAGAGTAGGTGTGATTAGTAGGATCTAGCCAGTAGAGTATTTGAGCTGGATATGGTTGGTTTAAAAGCTAAAGGATTAAGGTGCAGCCTATGCATCTCCACCCATGCTCCCTGAGAAAAAGCCTTCTTCTCCCAGATATTGTCAGCTTTGAATTGTAATCAATGCTTTGGTAACTTTGATTTTTATTTTAGGTAAGGGTGTTGGCTCTACAAAACCTATTTTTACCTGTGGGAAAAAGTGATTCACATTAGTTTGGTCTATCCTTTGACTTGTCCAGCTTGCAGGGCCTTACAAGGAACTTATGCTCTACTGGCATAGCACTGAAGGTCATTGAGGCACACCACAACAAGGATTGAATTACAGGAGGTGGACTGCCAAAGGTTATGGACACAACTCTCATTTTTGACCAGACAAGATAATACAATTGTATAACATGTTTGTTCAATGGATAAGATATTCTTTCTAAAACAAGAACTGAATATGTCCAAGGTATGGACATTGGCAAGTAAAACTTATTAGCAATGACATAGGCATAACTATGCAGTTAAGAAACTCACTCTGCAGCTATGTGGTTTCAGGTTCAATCTCACAGGGTGACTCCGTGGGTAAGTGTCTTCTAATACAGACCTAAGTTGACTAACGCCTTGTAGGTGAATTTAGCAGATGGAAACTGTGTGAATATCTGTTACATATACATATACATACAAGCACAGCACAGGTGTGGCTGTGTGGTAAGAAGCTCACTTCCCAAACACATGTTTCCGAGTTCATTCCTACTGTATGGCAACTTGGGAAAGTGTCTTCTACTATAGCCTCAGGCTGACCAATGTCTTGTGAGTGGATTTGGTAGATGGAAACTGAAAGAAGCTTGTCATATATGTGTGTGTGTGTATGTGTGTGTGTATGTGTGTGTGTTTGTGTTTGTCCCCCTACCACATCACTCAACAACAGATGTTGGTGTGTTTACGTTCCCTTAACTTAGTGATTCCAAAAGAGACTGATAGTATATATACTAGGCTGACAAAGAATAAGCCTAGAATATAGGGAATGGAATCAGTAGCTGGGAAACATATGTAGCCTGGATTTTATTGATTCCATTCCCTATATTTGGACATACATACATACATACATACATACATACATACATACATACATACATACATACATACATACATATATACATACATACATATATATACATATCGAAATTGCGGAATTACTAATAAAAATATTTTATAAAAAAAGTTATCAACAATCAGAAGACAGGGAAGGGAACATCACCTTTCAAGTAACTCAGAATAGGTAAAGGTAAGCTTGGCAAAGTTTAATGCAGTTTCAATTTGTAGATTAAGATAGATTGATATTGGATATTCATCACCTATAGTTTTCCTAGTCAACTGAATCACTGTCGTAAGTGGACAGCAGAAATAAATAGACGAAATCCTTTCACTTTTATAAAAAGATTAAAAAGAAAATGAGGGCAAAAAGCACTCGTTTTTTTCACAATGAAAAATCGTTTCCTAGTAGCCGGAATTTCACGACAAAATGTATGTTTATTAAGCATTTCAACTTGCAGTGCATGCCGCTGAGCATTAAAAGCCAATTGCACAAACCTAGAGGGGCTCTGGGCCCACCACCACTACCACCACTTGACAACTGGTGTAGGTTTGTTTATGTCCCACAACTTAACGGTTGAGCAAAAGAGACTTATAGAATCATTACCAGTTTTAAAAAAAAAGTAACAAGTATTGAAGTTAGTTTGTTTGACTAAACTGTATTGTGTGAAATGGTGGCTGCCCCAGGATGGTCACAGTCCAACAACAAAAACATGAAAAGAAATGATACATGGACAAAAAAATTTTTTTTTTTTTTTAAATCAAGCAAACTGTAGAACTTACTTTGAAATATCAACACCATAATATTGAAACCTACAGGAAAATTATTGAGAAATATCTGTAGCATAATCTTCATCTGATATCTTCCATAACTCCCAGTTTTTCTGTAAATCTCATCAAAATCTATAAAATCTGTTTTTTTATACATGGTGAATGTCACTCAACTGGAAGACAGAGACTAAATGAATGGGTTATTTTTGTTTGTTGTTTGTACGTGTGTATCAATGTTTAAAGACTATATTGCTAAAAATTGCAAAAGTATGTATACATGTATACATACATGTCCATTGTTTTTGTGTATGTATACATGTGTGTGTGTTGTGTGTGTGTGTGCGTGTGTGTTTGTGTGTGTGTGTTGCTCTCATATTTCTAACCCAATCTGTACCATGTCAAAATAAGACTTTAAGATGAAACTATTGAAATGTTTTATGGTTTGTATTACAGGTCACTGCTTCTTTACGTGCTCAAAAATACAAGAAATATATTAAGCATTCAAAGATAACAGCAATAACATACATACATATGTGTGCATATGTATACACTTTTACACACACACACACATATATATGTATATATAGACATGTGTTTATATAGGTATGTATGTATATATATATATATATATATATATATATGGCTGCGGTTGGTATCAAATTACCAGATGCTTAATTTATGGAATGCCATTAAAGTTTAATCAAGATGAATTTGTAATTTCAACAATATCTACAAAAATGTTCCTAGTTTCAACAGTCACCAATGCTACACCTATTCACTGGTACAGTCCATCTATACATGCCACCACCACCACACCATCATCATCATCATCATCATTGTCATCATTGTCATCATTATCATCATCATTGTTTAATGGGACAGGTTGGTACATGACAACAGTTTTCTTGAGATTGACTGTCAATCCTAAGGCAGTGTAAGCATCAGAGAATGCATTCAAAATGCATTCAAAATGTGTTGCATATCAATCTCTGTGTGTGCTACTAGATCACAATCATCTGCATACAAAAAGGTCTCTTATGACAGAGGTAAATACCTTTGTTTTTGCAGCAAAGTGCCTGAACTTAAATATGCTGCCAGAGGTTCGATAATGGATGTAAACACCATATCTGCAGTTTCTGAATGTTTGTGTGTTTGTGTTTGTCCCCCTACCACATCACTCGACAACAGATGTTGGTGTGTTTACATTTCCTTAACTTAGTGATTCCACAAAAGAGACTGATAGTATATATACTAGGCTGACAAAGAATAAGCCTAGAATATAGGGAATGGAATCAGTAGCTGGGAAATATATGTAGCCTGGCTTTTATTGATTCCATTCCCTATATTTGGACATACATACATACATACATACATACATACATACATACATACATACATACATACATACATACATGCATGCATATATACATACATACATACATACATATCGAAATTGCGGAATCACTAAAAAAAAATGTAAAAAAAAAAGGTATCAACAATCAGAAGAGAGGGAAGGGAACATCACCTTTCAAGTAACTCAGAATAGGTAAAGGTAAGCTTGGCAAAGTTTAATGCAGTTTCAATATGTAGATTAAGATAGTTTGGTATTGGATATCCATCACGTATAGTTTTCCTAGTCAACTGAATCACTGTCGTAAGTGGACAGCAGAAATAAATAGACGAAATCCTTTCACTTTTATAAAAAGATTAAAAAGAAAATGAGGGCAAAAAGCACTCGTTTCTTTCACAATGAAAAATCGTTTCCTAGTAGCCGGAATTTCACGACAAAATGTATGTTATTAAGCATTTCAACTTGCAGTGCATGCCGCTGAGCATTAAAAGCCAATTGCACAAACCTAGAGGGGCTCTGCCCACCACCACTACCACCACTTGACAACTGGTGTAGGTTTGTTTATGTCCCACAACTTAACGGTTGAGCAAAAGAGACTTATAGAATCATTACCAGCTTTAAAAAAAAAAGTAACAAGTATTGAAGTTAGTTTGTTTGACTAAACTGTATTGTGTGAAATGGTGGCTGCCCCAGGATGGTCACAGTCCAACAACAAAAACATGAAAAGAAATGATACATGGACAAAAAAATTTTTTTTTTTTTTAAATCAAGCAAACTGTAGAACTTACTTTGAAATATCAACACCATAATATTGAAACCTACAGGAAAATTATTGAGAAATATCTGTAGCATAATCTTCATCTGATATCTTCCATAACTCCCAGTTTTTCTGTAAATCTCATCAAAATCTATAAAATCTGTTTTTTTATACATGGTGAATGTCACTCAACTGGAAGACAGAGACTAAATGAATGGGTTATTTTTGTTTGTTGTTTGTACGTGTGTATCAATGTTTAAAGACTATATTGCTAAAAATTGCAAAAGTATGTATACATGTATACATACATGTCCATTGTTTTTGTGTATGTATATATGTGTGTGTGTGTATGTATACATGTGTGTGTGTGTGTGTTGCTCTCATATTTCTCACCCAATCTGTACCATGTCAAAATAAGACTTTAAGATGAAACTATTGAAATGTTTTATGGTTTGTATTACAGGTCACTGCTTCTTTACGTGCTCAAAAATACAAGAAATATATTAAGCATTCAAAGATAACAGCAATAACATACATACATATGTGTGCATATGTATACACTTTTACACACACACACACATATATATGTATATATAGACATGTGTTTATATAGGTATGTATGTATATATATATATATATATATATATATGGCTGCGGTTGGTATCAAATTACCAGATGCTTAATTTATGGAATGCCATTAAAGTTTAATCAAGATGAATTTGTAATTTCAACAATATCTACAAAAATGTTCCTAGTTTCAACAGTCACCAATGCTACACCTATTCACTGGTACAGTCCCTCTATACATGCCACCACCACCACACCATCATCATCATCATCATCATTGTCATCATTGTCATCATTATCATCATCATTGTTTAATGGGACAGGGTGGTACATGACAACAGTTTTCTTGTGATTGACTGTCAATCCTAAGGCAGTGTAAGCATCAGAGAATGCATTCAAAATGTGTTGCATATCAATCTCTGTGTGTGCTACTAGATCACAATCATCTGCATACAAAAAGGTCTCTTATGACAGAGGTAAATACCTTTGTTTTTGCAGCAAAGTGCCTGAACTTAAATATGCTGCCAGAGGTTCGATAATGGATGTAAACACCATATCTGCAGTTTCTGAATGTTTGTGTGTTTGTGTTTGTCCCCCTACCACATCACTCGACAACAGATGTTGGTGTGTTTACATTTCCTTAACTTAGTGATTCCACAAAAGAGACTGATAGTATATATACTAGGCTGACAAAGAATAAGCCTAGAATATAGGGAATGGAATCAGTAGCTGGGAAATATATGTAGCCTGGCTTTTATTGATTCCATTCCCTATATTTGGACATACATACATACATACATACATACATACATACATACATACATACATACATGCATGCATATATACATACATACATACATATCGAAATTGCGGAATCACTAAAAAAAATGTAAAAAAAAAAGGTATCAACAATCAGAAGAGAGGGAAGGGAACATCACCTTTCAAGTAACTCAGAATAGGTAAAGGTAAGCTTGGCAACGTTTAATGCAGTTTCAATATGTAGATTAAGATAGTTTGGTATTGGATATCCATCACGTATAGTTTTCCTAGTCAACTGAATCACTGTTGTAAGTGGACAGCAGAAATAAATAGACGAAATCCTTTCACTTTTATAAAAAGATTAAAAAGAAAATGAGGGCAAAAAGCACTCGTTTCTTTCACAATGAAAAATCGTTTCCTAGTAGCCGGAATTTCACGACAAAATGTATGTTTATTAAGCATAACAGCTTGCAGTGCATGCTGCTGAGCATTAAAAGCCAATTGCACAAACCTAGAGGGGCCCACCACCACCACCACCACCACCACCGCCACTTGACAACTGGTGTAGGTTTGTTTATGTCCCACAACTTAACGGTTGAGCAAAAGAGACTTATAGAATCATTACCAGCTTTAAAAAAAAAGTAACAAGTACTGAAGTTAGTTTGTTTGACTAAACTGTATTGTGTGAAATGGTGGCTGCCCCAGGATGGTCACAGTCCAACAACAAAAACATGAAAGGAAATGATACATGGACAAAAATTTTTTTTTTTTTTTAAATCAAGCAAACTGTAGAACTTACTTTGAAATATCAACACCATAACATTGAAACCTACAGGAAAATTATTGAGAAATATCTGTAGCATAACCTTCATCTGATATCTTCCATAACTCCCAGTTTTTCTGTAAATCTCATCAAAATCTATAAAATCTGTTTTTTTATACATGGTGAATGTCACTCAACTGGGAGACAGAGACTAAATGAATGGGTTATTTTTGTTTGTTGTTTGTACGTGTGTATCAATGTTTAAAGACTATATTGCTAAAAATTGCAAAAGTATGTAACATGTATACATACATGTCCATTGTTTTTGTGTATGTATATATGTGTGTGTGTTGTATGTATACATTGTGTGTGTGTGTGTTGCTTTCATATTTCTCACCCAATCTGTACCATGTCAAAATAAGACTTTAAGATGAAACTATTGAAATGTTTTATGGTTTGTATTACAGGTCACTGCTTCTTTACGTGTTCAAAAATACAAGAAATAATTAAGCATTCAAAGATAACAGCAATAACATACATACATATGTGTGCATATGTATACACTTGCACACACCAACACACATATATATGTATATATAGACATGTGTTTATATAGGTATGTATGTATATATATTATATATATTATATATATTATATATATATGGCTGCGGTTGGTATCAAATTACCAGATGCTTAATTTATGGAATGCCATTAAAGTTTAATCAAGATGAATTTGTAATTTCAACAATATCTACAAAAATGTTCCTAGTTTCAACAGCACCAATGCTACACATTTCACTGGTACAGTCCATCTATACATGCAACCACCATCACCACATCATCATCATCATCATCATCATCATCATTGTCATCATTGTCATCATTATCATCATCATTGTTTGGTGGTGTAGGTGGTGGAGTAAATTGATCAAAATAAAAACATGATGCCAAGGATTCAGCGGTACATATGTTTCGGGCCTTTATTAGACAGATTTATAACAATGCATAATGTATGTCTGTGGCCTTCTTCAGCCGCGCACAACAGCTTCCACAAGGACATGTGTTACATCAAAAATTCTTGGTTGGGGATGCAAATCCTCTCATTCGCGTACGACATAATGCGGCAGCAGCATAGAGTTGAAGCGTCCATCTCTTTCTTCTCTCAATGTAGAATGAGGAAATTTGGATGTTGAAGTAATGTAAATGAATAAATACATATATAGACGTGAAGATGGAGGGGCAAGAATTCAGGACGAGGGATAAAAAATGTATAAAAAGTGTAAGTATAGAAAAATATAAAAATGTAGAGTATAAAGATATAAAGAGATATAAGGAGATATAAAGGGGATGTAAAGAATATAAAGAAATATAAATGAATGTAAAGGCATAAGGTTATAAAGTGAAAATAGAGATAGAAATAAAATTAAAAAGTAAAAAAATAAAAATAGGAATAAACATGATAAAAATGTAAAAAAATATAAAGATAAGGGATGTATAGAGGTTACGGACCAAACATGGTGGTCAGGAGATTGATAAAATTTAGTTGTAGAAGCTTTGGGTGTCAATAAATCAACAGGGTCGTCTGGGGACCTAGTGTATTGTAAATCAGAGCTGTTGAGCGGTTAATCTAGTTCTTTGAATTAATTGGTCATCTTGTACATACATACCATCATGGATACATACACCCATATACACGCACACATATACGCGTGCATACACGGCTCCAAGCCTATAAGCATACACACGCACTCACGTGTAAACATGTACATAAACACGCATCCAAATTTCCTCATTCTACATTGAGAGAAGAAAGAGATGGACGCTTCAACTCTATGCTGCTGCCACATTATGTCGTACGCGAATGAGAGGATTTGCATCCCCAACCAAGAATTTTTGATGTAACACATGTCCTTGTGGAAGCTGTTGTGCGCAGCTGAAGAAGGCCACAGACATACATTATGCATTGTTATAAATCTGTCTAATAAAGGCCCGAAACATATGTACCGCTGAATCCTTGGCATCACGTTTTTATTTTGATCAATTTATATATATATATATATATATATATATATATATGGTTGGCTTCTTTCAGTTCCTGTCTACTAAATCTACTCACAAGGTTTTGGTTGGCTCAGATCTATAATAAAAGACACTTGCCCAAAGTGCCACGCAGTAGGACTGAACCTAGAACCATATGGTTTAGAAGCAAAATCCTTACAACTCAGCCACACTCGCACCTATTGTACTTTAGCACTTACTTTATTAATGCACACAACAATGACAGGCTTTTAAACTGAGAATATAACTAAATGTCAGAGGCATTTTTATCTCTTTTTCTAAAACCCCTGATAAGAATGACATCTGATAAGAATGATATCCTTGCATATTTTGATAATGAAGTTTATATGTTTTAAGTGCTCTAAAAGTTACCTCAGTTGCTAATAGCAAGAGTAAAATAAAATGAATACTACCTAAAAATGTGTACAAACATGTAAAAACATATCAACTTAAATGTTTCTGGTGTATCACAGCTAACAATTAGTATATATGACATCTATTTACCTTTGTCAATCAAGAAGATCCATATACCCACAACTGGGAGATTGTGCAATATATATATATATATATTCTTTTTTTGTTAGCAGACTGGCAGTTACCCAAGCATGCAAGTCTCCCTTTCTCCCAGTGCCACCAATATTTATTCAAACCAAAAATGCCTTGCTGGAGCACCAAATGTCAGATTGCATTCTGTAAGGCGTCTTGCCCAACCATCTAACAATTCTGTTTGTCTGCTGCTCACCACTCTTTATCCACTGCCCAGTATTGCAGCCTTTTTATGGACCTTCCCCACTAAAGGATGAAAGACAAGGTTGACCATAGCAGAATTTGAACTCAAAGTTCAAGGATCTCTAGCAGCTTTGATAAATCTTCTTTTCCCCTACATTTCCACTCTGTGGGTTAAAGCTTTCACATTTGCTTCCAGCTCTATACATCACGTGCTTGCTAGTTCTTCTCCTAAAGCGTATCTTTCTTCTTCATCTGGTTTATTATCATGCACGCAGACATCATGCTAAGTATGAATGCACCTCTAGTCACAAGGTAACAAGCCTAACAAGTCCCTGCAATTACTCTCAAACAATGTGCCTCAGAAGTAATCACTATCCTCACCAAACATCTTTATTCTATCTCAAAGACCTCTGGAAATGAAAAAAGAAATCCCTTACTTGACAAACAAGTAAAAGTTGAGGGCAGGAAATGCATTCAACCATAAAAATCTTGTCTCAATTTCTCATCTAAACCTATGTTAGCATGGAAAATATAGATGATAAACAAATGGACGAACCATGCTGTCTTCCAGTTAATGACAACATTGCACACACCGTCTTGCATTGATGAATCATTTGGGATGCAATATTAGTGCATAAACATGTTGCACTTTCTCCACTGCACAGTTTATTTCTGCACTTTCATACACAATGCACATTCCATCCATTCCAGTGATCCATCCATCCAGTGATGGATCATACAGAATACAAATATGGCAGTCTAGACATTTTGCATTCACCCCACTGTAAAGCTACAGATTGTGTGTAACCACAGCAGGAGCATGCACTGTGGACTTTGGTCAAAGTGTGCCAGTTTCTGTTTCTCTGCATTTGAAGTTCCTATAAATCGCTGATCTTAAAGCTTCTCTGTTATGGTCTGCAGAATTATAATGAACAAGGAGGGAGCCTTAGAACTGATAGATACCTACCTGCATGATAAATTTGCTGCATCTGTTGAGTGCTCACACTGTAATGCTAGCCTCTCTGTACATCTTGCACTTCTCTCAATCCATTCAGCCCCACCACTGTTTCCAAACCATTTTTGGTCAACTGACCTCATTCTGAGTACAGAGTTAATTAGCAACCCTTCTCATAAAGTTGGTAAAAATTATCATATTCAGAAAATGAAATTTAAATGAATTTTGTTTTTATTTATATTCTCTTTTTACTTGTTTCAGTCATTTGACTGCGGCCATGCTGGAGCACCGCCTTTAGTCGAGCAAATCGACCCCGGGACTTATTCTTTGTAAGCCCAGTACTTATTCTATCGGTCTCTTTTGCCGAACCGCTAAGTGACGGGACGTAAACACACCAGCATCGGTTGTCAAGCAATGCTAGGAGGACAAACACAGACACACAAACATATACACACACACTTATATATACGACAGGCTTCTTTCAATTTCCGTCTACCAAATACACTCACAAGGCATTGGTCGACCCGGGGCTATAGCAGAAGACACTTGCCCAAGATGCCACACAGTGGAACTGAACCCGGAACCATGTGGTTGGTTAGCAAGCTACTTACCACACAGCCACTCCTGTGCCTATATATATATATATATATATATTTTTATTTATATATATATAGCCAAAAATATAACTGTACACCACCATCATCATGTTGGTTGACTTACCTGGAGCAATATAACTCTTCTATGTCAGAAGTCCTGATCAAGCAGTGTGGCTTGAACACGTGTGTTGGGTTTTAGTTGCATTGATCTCTTGCTAGCCTAAATATCTCGTGTGTGTGTGTCATGACAATAGATGATAGTTGTTCACTAATTGAACTGGTTAATATGTTAATCCTGGCTGTAGGTAATTTGATATCTGTTCATTTGCCCAGCATCTAGTAATATTGACCATTGATTGACAACCACCATGTTGCATAAATAACTGTACATACAATTCTAAAATTTCATGATTTATTAATGTGAAGGATGGCCTTGGTGTGGTGAGATTAATCTTCCACATCTAACTCAATATTAATCAGTAAGTAACATCTTTAAGTCACTTTGTTCATCTATTTGTGGTTAATTTTGCATTTTCATTAAAAAGTTCAGAACAGTAATAGATTTATGTTCAATAAAACATGACACTAGGATTAATGCAGGTGGGAGATTTTCCCCTGTGGCTCATAATCCATCATTAACATTTATAAATTGCAAAAGAGAGGATGGAACATGTTTATAAATATGATTTCCAAGTTTTCATTTGTTTTTAATTCAATCAGTTCTTGTAATTGCATTTGTTTCTCCAACACTTGAAAATGCATCTAAAACTCAATCTGGAATCTTCATAGGTTTAGTCTTACAGCATGCTACCTTAGACAAGTATTTTCTAGTTATGTCCTGAGGCAACCATAATCTGGTGAATGGATTCGTTAGAGGGGAAACTGAAAGAAGCCCATCATGCATATCATCCTCATAATTTTATTAACCCCTTTTCCACTATCTCATAAGCATTGTGTCATTCATTTCCAATCTTCCTTGTCTTCCTTTGCAAAGATCTGGCTATAGGGAAATACTACCCTACTTGGAAACAGGTTAAGGTTAGCAACCACCAGGTGATTGAAAATCAAATTCTGTCTCATTTCATGAATGAACAAAAAGTGGACATTAAATTGACCATAAACATTTGAGTATGTCCCTTAGTGGTTGACAATATGTACATCTCTCATCATGAGCAGGAGTAGTGGGAGAGTATCATAGTCATGTCTTGAGATGGATATTTTGGTGCTTCAATAAATATCGTAACAAAAGCCAAGTTTAAGGAAATATAAACCATTTTTCATACTTTTTAGGGGTAAGCAAATAAGAAATAACAGCTGCTACCCAAAGACAAAAATCGTGTTACACTATTAAAGCATTAAAGAGAGAAAGTTGGAGTATTTGTTCTCAAGCTTCGAGTGTTGATGGCATTGCTGTAATGTTGCATAAGCCATTTATTTTTTTCTTGAACAACATTGGTGATAGGGAGACAAGGTTATCCCATGCATGGGCAACTACTGGTCTTGTATAAAAGACTCTTTCCCAGGCGTGGACCTTCAAGAATCATAGCCTCACAAACAAATAAGTCTTCTTCCAATTTCTCTCTACCAGATCCACCTACAAAATTTTGGTCAGCCTGGAGCTATTGCAGAAGATACTTGCCCAAGGTGCCACACAGTTGAGATGAACTCAAGGCCACATAATTGGGAAGCGCACTTCTTAATCACACACGTATATGAATAATTTCAATTATTTATTTTTTTATTCCTACTTTTGCATAAAACTATGCAGAACTACTCCAAAGTGTAAGGATGACAAATTCTCTTTTGCACTGGTAGAATTTCTTCTGCAATAATTGTGATATCACATTTTCATTTTTACTCAACTGTCAGCATACTTGCAATAAAATATAGCTGAAAATGAAAAATACCATATATATGTGTGTGTATATATATATACATATATACACATACACACAGACATTCTTTTACTTGTTTCGGTCATTAGATTGCAGTCATGTTGTGATACTGTTTTATTTATTTTATATATATATATTTATATGCTGCCACATAAAAAGCACCCAGTACATTCTGTAAAATAGTTGGTGTTACAAAGGGCATCCAGCTGTAGAAACCCAGCCAAAACAGACAATTTGAACCTGGTGAAGCTCTCTGTCTTGTCAGCTCCCCATCCAACCCGTAACAGAGTGGAAAACATGTTAAATGATAATAACGATTATATATATATATATATATATATATATACACACACACACACACACACACACAAAAACATAGGTGTGTGGTCAAGAAGCTTGCCTTTTTTGCAGCCATGTAGTTTCAGGTTCAGTTCACTTGCATGGCACCTTGGCTAAGTTTTCTAATATAGTCCCAGGCCAACCAATGCCTTGTGAGTGGATTTGGTAGACAGATTCAGTGTGGAAGCTTACTGTGTATGTGTGTGTGTGTTTATGTGCATGTGTTTGCCCCCCACCCCTGCTTGCCAACCAATGTTGGTTTGTTTACATCACCATAACTTTTTCTGTGGATCAGAAAAAGTACCAGGCTAAAAAAAATCATTAAGAGCTGGTGTTGATTTGTTCACCTAAACCCTTCAAGGCAATGCTCCAGCATGGCTACAGTCTACTGACTGAAACAAGTAAAGGACAAAAGATATACATCACAAAAAATTAAAACAAAAACACTTATTTACTGTTGGCTGAAATATCTGAAGTTTTACTTCATGTTTGGCTCAAAACAAAACAAAAATTCAAACAGTCATTTCTTGTGAGATGCTGGTGATTCCTTTTGAAGAATCTCAACAAAACAAAGTTCTGATTCTTGTTTCCTTCTTTTCATTTTTTTTTTCACTTTAATTCCTCTTTTTTTTTTTTAACTTTCATTCTTTCTTTTATTTTGTGAGTCCTGTTGGTTTGTTTGTTTGTTGAAAAAGAACAAACTTCGATGGCTTTGTTTTTTATTTACAGACAAAATTAAATATGATTCATGAAACTTAAATATAACGGCTTACAAAAACAATGAAGCAGAGAGAGAGAGAGAAGGAGGAGGAAGAGAGAGAGAGGAGGAGGAAAAGAGAGAGATAGACACAGAGGGGAAGCAGAAACAATGACAGACATAAAAGCATTTGAGCACACAACTTTGTGAAGGCAATGATGATGATAATAAATATGATAGTCATACAGGTGATGATGACAATGACGTTGGATGATAATGATAAAGAATGGTTATAAGTGAAATTCTCATTGGCACAGGGTTTTAAATGTGTCAGGGATAGACACAGTTTATTATTGAACTAATTTCAATATATGACTGGTATTCTTGTTGACACTGATGGGAACTGAAACCATCAAAATCAATGTCATCAAGATTTGAACTTAGAACATTAAGAAGAGAGAGATACTAAATACTGTGAGGTGTTCAGGCTGATGCTCTAACATTTCTGATTACTCACCAGTAATAATAATAATAATAATAATAATAATAATAATAATGATGTTGATTTCAAATTTTAGCACATGGCCAGCAATTCTGGGGTAAGTCAATTACATCGACCCCAGTGTTCAACTGGTACTTGCTTTATCAACCCTGAAAGGATGAAAGGCAAAAACGATCTCAGCAGAATTTGAACTCAGAATACGAAGACAGACGAAATGCCACTAAGCATTTCACCCATAATAATAATGTCTATCTTTAATAATTTAAGCACAAGGCCAGCAATTATGATGGGAAGGGGGACCCCAATGTTCAACTGGTACTTATTTTATTGATCCCCCAAAAAGAGGAAAGGCAAAGTCAGCCTCAGAGGAATTCGAACTCAGAACAAAGAGCCAGAAGAAATGCCACTAACCATTGGGTCCAATGCATTAATGATTCTGTCAGCCAGCTGTCTTAATATTTTTTCTAGTTTTGGCAGAAGTCTAGCAATTTTAAGGGAGGTGATGGCTGATAATATCCCAGGGTTTAACAATTACTTTATTTTATCAGTCTTGAAAGGATGAGAGGTAAAGTTGAATTCAGTGACATTTGAACTCAGAATGTTAAGAACTGGAAGATATGCTTGCAAAGTATTTCGTCTGGTGCAATAATCATTCTGCCAGCTCACTGCTTCAATGGTGATAATAATCCATTCTATTTTAGGCACAAGCCCTGGTTGACCATGGTGACATTTGAACTCAGAACATGAAGACAGACGAAATACTGCTAAGCATTTCGCCTGGTGTGCTAACAATTCTGCCAGCTCGCCGCCTTCCTGCTAATGATTTTGTCAGTTTGCCATCTTAATAATAATAATGGTTTCAAATTTTGATGCAAGGTCGGCAAGTTCAGGGGAGGAGAGATGCTGATAACATCAACCCTGGAGCTGAAATGGTACTTATTTTATCAACCCTGAAAGATGACAGGTAAAGTTGACCTCAGTGGAATTTGAACACAGAACATAAGAGTGGATGAAATGCGGTTAAGTATTTTGTTTAGCATGCTAACGATTATGCCAGCTTGCTGCCTTAACAATAATAATATGAAAATGAAGAGAATGATAGTCTTGAAGGGATGAAAATACTGACATTATGAATCACAGGAAACAGAAGAAAACATTTTTTTCTCTTTGATTGAGTTGTTTCACTGTTGAAGTCTTTTGTCCTTTTTAAACATTTTCTTTGCATTTAACACTTAACTTTGAGTTAAAAATGATTCCCTTCACAACACATACAGACAGATGGTATGATGATAAAAAAAAAAGGAAATTTTTCAAAATAATAAATTAACAAAATGACAAAAAAGAAACAGCAAAAAGAACATAATAAACAATCAGATAAAAAAAATAGTAGCCGAAATGGAAGCGAATTATACAGCAATTACACATCGAAGTATAATAAATAACAATCTTTTAGAAAAATAAAATAAAAAGCAATTTATGGAGACAAAAATAATAACAATAACCAAAGATGACTTAAGCTGGGGCAAAAATAGGCAAGAACCAGGAAGATTGAATCTGCAAAAATCATTGAAAGAGAGAGAAAAATTAAAAACAATTGATTCTTAAAATATGAATTATTTTAAAAATAATAATAAATAATAAGTCATCATCATTATCAACAACAACTATTTTTATGTTCATTTTATGTTCCTTTTTTTCTCCCCCCCCCCCCATGTTCATGTGGGTTTACAGCATTCTTCATACTTTATGATCATGTACAATATACTGAACAAAATTGTGGCTGAGGTTTTGCCTGTTGAAGATCTTTACGACTGGATGCAACACTTTCTTCTTCTAACAGAATGGATATATATATATATATATATATATATATATACTGATGATGACAATAATAATAATAATCATTATTATAATCCTTTCTACTATAGGTACAAGGCCTGGAAGTTTGGAAGAAAGGGCAAGTTGATTGCATCAGCCCCTGTACTCAGCTGGTATTTTATTGACCCCCAAAAGAATGATAGGAAAAGTTGGCCTTGGTGGAATTTGAACTCAGAACATAAAAAGTTGGAAGGAATGCTGCTAAGCATTTTGTCCAATGTGCTAATAATTCTACTAGATAACCAATTTAATAATGATACTTCTTTCTACTAATAGGTACAAGGTCTGAAATTTTGAGGGTAGAGGCTAGTCGATTACATCAAGCCCTGTGATCAAAAGGTACTTATCAAGCCAGAAAGGATGAAAGGCAATATTGGCCAGCAAAATTTGACCTCAGAACAAAGAACCAGAAGAAATGCCACTAAGTATTTTCGCCAACAAGCTAACAATTCCGCCAGCTCACTACCCTAATAATATTAATAATAATAATGATAATGCTGATGACATATTGATTTATTTCAGAAATACTTTAATGTTGAGGAAAACAATTTAAGAATGGTATCAACATAATAGCAATGAACGATAAACAAAATTACTATCGTTAATTTAGGTTCATTTTTCCCTTTTTTCTTTTTATGCATTAATTAACTCTTTAGTATTTAAACCGGCCATATCCGGCCAAAATAGTTAATCTGCTTTATGTTCAAACTAACCAGATCCAGGCTCTCACACCTACCCTACAATGTTATTCTACATTAAGTAATTACACCATCAAGATCTTAAAGATATGAGATAATTCGTGATTAATTCAAATCAATGGGAATCAATAGGCATTATGTTTGATAGAATAATCTGAATACTAAAGGGTTAAACTGATCTTCCCCAGTACAGTTCATCACCATGTATTAGTCATATGTTATCCATTTCCTTTGTGAAGTTCTGCATTCTGAGATCAGATTTTACTGTTTCTTCCTTGGTCTTCCTCTTCTACAGGATCCTTTTGCACTGATCACTTGTCCCTTTATTAAACACCCATCCTTCTTATGCATTCCCTGTCTGCAGCCTGTGTGATCTTTCTTGCAGATGACATCTGTCTAATTCCTCTGTCATTCATTTATGCTAACACTACACATCTAGTAAAACATGCTAGCTTTCCTTCCCAAAAATAATCTAAAATGTGCTTTAAATGAATATGAACATAATTATAAAATGAAAACAACAATGTAATTGACAGTTACACACAAGCACACAATTATTCTGATTAGGAAGACACATCAATGTAGTGTCCATGCCCTTCTCAATAATACTGGTAACCTAACTGAGATATAATGGTTTGTGAGTGAAACCAAAACTTAAACTTGGCTACAGTTGAGGATTTACAGAATACTTCAACGCTTACCACTATTATTTAAAACATTGAAAAAAAGATGTTAAATTGTCACTTTTACCAACATTTATTGCCCTTTATAGCTTCAATAAATTAACATCTTCAACAATTGAATGAAAAACAAAATTAAATGATTATTTTTTCCAAATTAAATGTTAAGTATTTTAGTAATTAACTTGTTTAGAAACAAAATATAATAACAGTAATATTAAAATATAATGATGAGGGTTAATGGTAAATAGAATATTGAATTAACTTTTCCTTTTTTTTTTATTAATTTTGATGCCATTAAGTATTAGATAATAAAGAAAACAATTGGCAGAGAGAACATGTTAATTTATAACAAGGAACAACAATGTACTAATTAAATCAATGAATAACGGCTTGCATCCTCCAGTAATGTAGCAATGTTATTGGCAGAACAAGAAAGAATTGATGATGATGATGATAATGATGATGTCCAAGATGTATGTTCAAGTGGTACTTATTTTATTGACTTATTTTATTATATTATCAAACCCAAAACTAGACTGGTACTCTATCAACCCTGGAGGAATCTCAACTCAGAACATAATGAGTTGAAGGAAATACCATGCATTTTTTCCAATTCTCTGATGATTCTGCCAGCTCACTGCCTTAACAAAGATGATGATGAAGATAATGATGATGACTTTCAATATCCCCTTGATTGTGGAGGAGAGGCAGTATATAGTTATATTGACTCTACTACTTACATGGTTGGTACCTTATTTAATCAATTCCAGAACAGAGGGCTAAGTCAACCCTGGTAGGATTTGAACTTGAAATTTAAGAGAACTTACCATACAAACTCCAGTGCAATGTGATCCCATTTTTTAAACCTAAAAACCAATGATATATTTTGTCTTTCCACTTTTATACATTTAAGTATATTCATAACCACCAATATTCACCTGTTTTTAGGAATTCCTTATCAAGTTCTTGAGAAGTGAGCAGACTTGTCACTAAATCTTGTGATATGAACCTTTTGGCAAGATCAATGTGGAACTTTATAACAATTGCTTGTAATTTAGGCACAAGGCCAACACTCTTGAAGGCAAAGAATAAGTCAATGATATCAACTCCAGTACTAGAATGTTACTTTATTGTATCGATTCCAAAATGATGAAAAGCAAGGTTGACTTTGGCAGGATTTGAACACAGACTGTTAGAGCTGGAAAAAATACCACTAAGCAATTTATCGGACATGCTAATGGTCCTACCAAGTTACAACCTATTATAATAATATTAATCCTTTCTACTATAGGCACAAGGCCTGAAATTGTGGGACAAAGGACAAAAGGCAAAGTCGACCATGGCAGAATTTGAACTCGGAACAAAATACTGCTAAGTTTTTTGCCTGTCATGCTAATGGTTCTACCAGCTCACTGCCTTAATAATAATAAGCATAAGGCCTGAAACTTTGCGGGAGGGGGCTAGTTGATTACATCAACCCCAGTGCTCAACTGGTGTTTATTTCATTCACCCTGAAAGGATGAAAGGCAAAATCAAGCTTGGCAGAATTTGAACTCAGAACATAAAGCATTTCACCCAGCATGCTAATAATGACTAACGATTTTACTATAGACAAAAGGCCAGTAATTTTAAGGGGAGTAGGAAATTGATTGTATTGACCCCAGTGCTCAAATGGTACTTATTTTCTAGACCCTGAAGGGATGAAAGGCTAAGTCAACCTTGGAGGTATTTGAACTCAAAACATAAAGAATTGAAAGAAGTGCTACTAAGCATTTCATCCAACATGCTAATGATTCTGTCAGTTTGCCATCTTAATAATAATAATAATCCTTTCTACTACAAGCACGAGACCTGAAATTTCATGGGAGGGAGCTAGTTGATTATATCAACTCAAGTGCTCAACTGGTACTTATTTTATTGGCTCCAAAAGGATGAAAGTGAAAGTTGAACCTGGTAGAAATTGAACTCAGGTTATACAGAAAGATGAAATGTCGCTAAGATTTTCATCCAGCATGCTAATGATTCTGCCAGCTCACTGCCTTAATAATAGAAATAATCCTTTCTACAAAAGGCACAAGGCCTGAAATTTGTGGGGAGGGGACGAATCAATCACATTGACCTCAGTGTTTCACTGGTGCTTAATTTATTGACTCTGAAAGGATGAAAAACAAAGTCGACCTCAGTGGAATTTGATCTCTGAATGTAGCAGCAGGTGAAATGCCACTAAGCATTTCACCCACCATACTAACGATTCTGCCAGCTCACCGCCTTCATAATAATAATAATAATAATAGTAGTAATAATAATAATAAACAAATAGCAGGTAATATTTTTTTATTGTCTTTCTCATAAATAACAAAAAAAAAAAATTATTTTCCATCATTATATTGAATTTTTTGCTAATTTTCTCTTATTTTTTCTTGTTACGAAAATCTAATTTTAATTTTTTTATTTTTTGTAAATTAGCTCATGCAGAAAATATACGTATTTCATTCATCCTTACTATTTTTTTAGTAGCATTTTTCTTTTTTTTTATGTAAGTCTTGTTTCCTTTATTTTTTCTTTCTTTTAGGGTTCACAAATGTTTCTAGACTGAATTCCTGTCAGGGTACAGTTACAGATTTTGGTCTAATTTCAATACAAAGTATCTACTTTGTAGACAGACACAGAGAAAAATCGGTTGGAAATTCTTTTTTTTTTTTTTACTGAACATAGAAAACATACGTTTTTTGTTTAAAATAGGGACTGCGTATGTGCTTTTATATATATATATATATATATATATATATATGCACACACAGATTTATCCGTATTTTTATGTTAATTTATGATGGAGAAAAACATTGATTTCTTTCCTTATTTTGTTGTTTGTGGAGGGAGCAGTGTTGGGAGTTAACAGATTGGTCAAACAAGCTTCTTTCTAAAAACAAACAAACCCTCACTAATGCCTGATATGATCAAGGGCAATACCATGAAGGTCTAATCTTACATTGTATGGGAAATATTCAACTCTTGTACATATACACATACATAAATACACACATATATGGGTGTGTGTATGTGTGTGTGTATATATATAATATATATATATATATATATATATATACATATATATATACATATATACACACACATACACACACACATGTACACAGAAAAGTGTACATACATAAATATGCAAAAATACATATATACACGTATACAGAAATACATATATAGATACATATATATACATATACACAAAAACATATATACATATACACACATACACAAAGCTATATACATATGTATATTTGTACATAGATATATAAACATATATACATACATTCACATACAGACATTACACACACACACACATATATATATATATATATATATATATATATATATAATGTGTGCATACATAGTTTAAAGAACACAGCATTGACAATAGTAAATACAATTTCTTTCATACAAGTGAAGCTTGAGATTTTAACATTTCAAGTGTAGGATTTAACAGGTAGTTGCAATACTCTTGCCTTTGTTGAGAACATAGGCAATTGGAGCAAATAATGGTAATCCAAACTGGTTTTGCCATGAATATACCACTACCCAATGGTAGCCACCAGGAGTAAAATAAACAATCATTTCTTACATTAGCAGAAAACTACAAACTTTGAGACGGTTTACTTCATTGGTACTTTTTGAATGTCCAATTGTAGAAAATAGGCCAAACACTATTATTATCAACAAAACTTTTAAATTTAAAGAAGACTTCAAACTACCTTATATGTATTTAGATTCTGGACAAAGTATTAATGATAGTAACAATAACAAAAAATAATAATAATAATTATAATTTAACTAAGTACTATTCTTCCTTTCAAATGTTTTTCTTCTTTTCTTTTCAGCAAGGAAAGTGTTTGTGAAGTGCAAAACTACGTTAAGCAAGATGAGAGCTTTATAACTCACAAGCTGGCTGGAAGTGAACCAATTTTATTCACTCAGCTTCTGCACTCCTTGACGATAAAATAATTTGAAATAATAATATTAGTAACAATGAGAACAACACAATGATTATTATTATTATTATTACCAATGTCATCATTGTTATTGTTTTATGACAATTTGAGTGTTAAGTATCAGAGGTTAACATTGATCCAGTCAATGTCTGCCTCATGAGTTGAGAATTGTGGTATCACCATTATTTCTTTGCATGAATGAGAATACAAATAGAAGCACATAACAACACTTGTTACTTTATTTATAAGATATAGTTCTATAATTGGTACTAGAATAAAATGGCTGTAGCTCACTACAAGACAAGGAGCTAAGATAAGCCTCTCTCAATAATGGACAAATGTGTCATGTTGATGTTAATGTTATATATAGAAAAATAAATGAACAAATTCTTCTATTTATTGCCACAATTAAGTAACAATGTAAAATTTATTTCTGTTTAGAATTTTCTGTATGAGGCAATTTTAGGAGAGAAGAATTAATAGAAGAGATGGTGAGATGAAGGAAAAAAATGACTGAAATGAAGACCCTAAAAATGAAGAAGAAAATAAACAAAAAAAAAACACAAAAAAAAAGTATGTTGATTGGAGAAATAATTAGTTAAAAATACTAAGAAGTAATTAATTAATTAAAAAATTATATTATTTATATGTATAATTTTATGTTTTAATCCAAAGAAATTAACAATGCATTCACAGTTGAAGGTTAGATTCTGTTTAGTAGATTCGATAAGTAACCATTTGGAAAGTGATTTTTTCAGAGTAATTAATGAACAAACTGTTGAAAATAATGCATAAAATCTATTAGATAAAAAAAAAATGAAACTCGTCACTAAAAGACAAGAATGAAATTATATATATAATTAAATATATATATTAGATATATATATATTAGGTATATATATATATATATTAGATATATATATATTATATGTGTTGAAACATTGCTTCAGTGAAAAATAAAATGGTAAAACAAAAATCTCTCTAAGATTTTTCATAAAAAGAAAAATCACGGAATGATCAAAAATGGCCAAAGTGTCTATATTTCCTAACAAAATGAAAAAAAAAATCTGAAGCAGGGGTCAAATGAAAGGCCAAAAAGAGAATATATATATATAAAAAAAATGATACCTTATGAATAATTTGGACAGTAAAAATGAACTAAGGAAAGGTATAACTTATTATTCAATTGATAAATAATATTAACAGAATGAAGCTATAAAAATTTATATTTAAAAAAAAAAAGGAAAATAAAAGAGTAATTATCATGCATTATTTGAGCTAAGTAAATTTTTGAAAAATAAATTAATAATATGTCAGGAATCCAGATTTCTGGACGTTAATTCTGTGCTAGTTTCAGTAAATTCTGCATAACTGCATTATAATTATATGTAATAATAATAATAATAATAATAATAATAATAATAATAATAAAATATATATATAGATAGATAATGCACAAATGATCCAATAATCTCCAAAAAAGCAAAATCCAGTCAAGTTGTCACTTAAGAACGCTAGTTCCTGATAAAATCAACTTAGAAACTTCACTGGTGATTCTATCAACACTAACTTTGTAGTATTCTCCAGAGTTGTCCTGTCTATTCACATAGAAGTATGAGGCCATACATACATGTAAACAACGGCGTCTGTTTGACTTATTACACACTCCGACCCCTATCTTTGGAGCTAGTCAGGTAGGAAGTGTGCAGTAAATTCTAAATATTTAACATGATAAAATGCCTTTGACAGCATTGTATTCTCCACCATTTCATCAAGCCACTAGAGTGCTTTCGGAAATAGATGAGAGCTTCAGGTACTTCACCATCAGTTGGGCAGCGAAATTCTTGACTGAGAATTAAAAAGTGCATAAAAAAAAATATTGAGAGCAAAACAGAAAAAAAAGAACAATTGTTATTTAAAATGCTGAAATAATTCTATAGGAAGGAATACAAAATAAAATCAATCATATATATATATATATATATATATATATATATATATCATGCAGCTGAATAAAATAAACTAAACTAATCACACATGAATGAACCTTATGTCTGTCTGCCAATATATGAAAGCCAACAAAAGTGTTAATTGAAAATGAAAATTGCTAATCAAAATGGCAGCAAGATGGTAACCAAAAGCACACAGACCATTAGAAAAGGATTAACAATGAAGGAAGAGGAGGGGGAACAAAAAACAGCAAACATCAAAATGACAGAGGATTCTAATGAAATAAACGTGAAGCGAATGCAGTTTATTGCACAAGGAATAACCGAACTAGCAGCTGGACATATGACAGCGAGGAAATGGTAGTGTTAGAGGGAATAAAAACTGAACTCTTTAGTAACGTAGATCAATGAAATTTCATTCTTTCACTTTGTTAGGAAAAATGAAATATCAAAGAGGAGTGTAAAAAACAAACAAAGGGAGTAACAAAAGGAGGTTAAAAAAAAACTGTTATAAAAGGGAAACTATTTTTGACTATAAAAAAGTAATCTGACCATTTTAAACTCTTTTCTCTGAGAAATGTTTCTAAATGAGCCAAACACGTGTGTCAAAGTTGGTTTGAGTTGATGCCAACAGCTAGATGGTAAATTTAGCATTCAATGACACTCAATGTCATTCCTGAAATTTTAGAGAGGAATTATCAATAATATCAGTTATTTTGCAAAGATAAAGATGATCAAATATGACTATTTCTATCACCTTTATGAAAAAATAAACAAAACAAAAAACAAAACCAAAAACCCCAAACAACACTGGTATCAAAGCAAAGTGTACGAGGTACTGCCATTTTGAAATCATTCAATCTCAGAAAACCAATAATAAAGAAGAGAAATAGTAAAAAGAAAAATAAGGAACAGCAAATCTTAAACGGTTCATCATTTTATAGCTTACTGATGGTCAACATTTGTACACATTTTTCCAATCTTTGAAACAAAAAGTTGATGCATTTTTAAGCAAACACTTGTGGAAGCACAAAGATGGTCGTGTGTAGAAACGAAAAAAAAAAGGTGTTTGACGGACTAAAATAAATTGCATTTTGTTTTGAGACATAAAAGCAGGCACAAAAACTGAGGTTAAGCAAGGCTAGGTATCTAAAGGAAATAATCCTTGGTTAGGTAGAAGCACAGGTAAGGGAAGGATTCAATAATCACGCGAAAGATGAAATGTGCAGTGTAGTCCAAGGATAACAGGTGAGAGCGTGGCATAGAGCTAGAAAGGGTTGAGGGAAGAGTTCACCAGATTTAATTACCACCATGAAGCATATCTTTTATTATTAATTTTTCTCCAATAACAGCATATGGAAAATATTTTAACAGTAAGAGGTTGCAACAGTTCACACGGTAAAATGCTAATAGTTATGAGTATAGCATTAGCATTATAATAGATATTTTTAAAGTAACACCTACTGAGATGAAGTATAAACAGTGTTCAATATATATATGTCAAACATTGCCATTTATGACAGGTCAACTCTTGAGAATGAACGAGAATTATTCTTAATAAAAGTTTTGTCTTTCTACATTATTTTTCTTAACTATCAAATAATGAATATTTCATTTATCTTAGCAAAAATCTATAGGTTAATCTACAGTAAAGTCCTATTCTTTTTCTAAGGAATTGAGAAGAGGGTATAAAAAGGGTGAGAGCTATGTCATGCAAATTAATCAGTTCTAATATATTCATCAATTATCAATGCTATTTTAAGCCCTGTATAAAAGTACATGAGCACACAGCCTTCAAGAAGTTTTTAGCTGGTTGAGATGATTGGCACCTCTCACTCACAAAGCTGTTATTATATAATAAACAGTGCAACTGATTTTAACTTGCAAGGCTTAATTAGAATTAAAAAAAGGCCTGGAAGGAATTAAAATTTATTTCTAGAAACAGTCATATGTGGCACTAGCAAATCATCCACATACTCAGTCTTCAGTAATATAATAATTCATTCAGAATGGAAATCATAATGCCTTACAAAGTTAGAGAAGAAACAGATTGCCTATTCTAAATATTGCAATAACAGTTAGCTTTTTTGAAGTAAAGCTAGATATAAATCTTTGGGGGAGAATGTAAGAGAACCTTATATATCATTTATACTTTTACTGGTTTCAGGCACTGAACTGTGATTTTACTAAGGTACAGCTTTCTAGAATTTAGATGAATTACATTGGCCCCAGTATATATTTTATCAACTGGTGCTAACTTCATCAACCTCAGAAGAATGAAAGGCAAAGTAAACTTGGTCAGAGTTTGAACTCAGAATGCACAAAAGAAATGTCAAGAAGTATTTTGTCTGACACTCTACTGGTTCCACCATCCACCAGTTATATTTGTATGTAATAGCTATAAATTAAATAAAATATATAGGTATTTGAAGCTTAAAGAAATATGTGAATACATGGTACTAATATATTATCTTGATTTTTAAGCAGTTTGAAATGACGGTGGTGGAGATAGTAATGCAGTATAAGCGAAAGGATAAAGAATAGTTTAAGTCACCGTGTTGTTTATTAAATCAGAAATAAGAAGAGTGAAGTTGGGTAGGGAGGTCGGGATTAAAAAGCAAGAAGTGAGTGTCAAAATAAATTATGCAAAATGCATATCAGAGGGAGTGGGTAAATAGGATACAAAGCAAAGCAGTAGGTAAGCCCTACACCACATCTACCTGAGAAAGGGATATAATGTCAACACAAACAGAACTATTTTGATATGGACATATAGTTTATGAGAGGAGGGTACTGGGCAATAGTTGATGCTTGCAGATTATAATCCCCTTGCACAAAAATAGGCTGCCTTAAGATGCTTAGAACTAAATGATATATATAAATATATATATATATATATATATATATATATATATATATTATATATATATATATATATATTATATATATATATATCATATGTATATATATTATATATATATCATATGTATATATATTATATATATATATATATCATATGTATATATATTATATATATATATCACGTATTACTATATATTATATTATATAATGATTTATATCATATATAATATTATACATATATCTATTATATTATACTTATATTGTAAAAAAAAAATCCTTGCCTGCAAACAGTCAAGTATCTCAAAACAAATTGGAGGGGTTTGATTTGAAAACACCTTTTGTGGTTTGTAGGTTTCAAATGGCTTTTAATGATGAAATGGCTTTGCAAACAAAAATAACAGCTGGCTTTCTACAAGACGTAGAGAAAAAGGACGAGACAGTGAAAGAAACAGGAAGGCAAAAATGGCAGACAGCAATAAAGCGAGATTGGAAAAATAAAGTAAAAATACATTTAAGATAGTTTTAGGGGAAATTCACTGATTACTGAAGGGAAGACCACTAAGACTAGTTTCTTTGCTGATCAAAAGATGGCAGTATTTGGTATTAAATGTTTTTAGACAAGATCTAAAGAGAAACCAAATGTTCAGGCAATAACAACACATGGATTTAAACATAATAATAGTACTGCTGCTACTACTGCTACTAATATGGAGATTATAACTACTGCAACTACTACTACTATAACTACTGCAGTAACAAAGAGAGTATTTTGAGTGGCAGAACATAGCTGAGAATAAAATAAAATATTTTATAGAACAAATCTACTGAAAGGAGAGAAAAAATGGCACAAGATAAGAGAAATTATAATACTAGCTTAGCTTCATTAGATGTTTAGAGATTATTCTATGTAGCTGATAAAACTGTTTTTACTGCAGTACTAAAATGAAGGAGGATAGTGAATTTGACACCCGATTTCCAAATGTTGCTTAAATCAAGGTAAATAAGTCAATTAATGCACACCAAGTTACTCAAATGTAGTGATCTCATCTCTCAAAATTCTACAGTTCAAGCTATTCTGGAGAATATATAGAATCAAGAAACAGTAAAAGTTTTAAATATTCAGAAAGATTTTTTTGTTGTTGTTGTTGTTTTGTATATCTTGAATATTGTTGGATTCTTGGTAGGTAGTAAGTAAATCATATAAACTGACAAATAGATAGTGTCTGGCTAATAGCAGAATTACATATATCAAAGATGGTGAATGGGTAAACAATGGTACAGCAACATGTCTTAGAAATAATTAATTAATAATAATAATAAAAATGACTGAAGTTACTGTTGGTAGAATCTTACTAAACAGAACAGAGCATTGCATTGTGAAAACGATGTCATCAAAAATGGTAATTATATTCTTTCTTTTTTAGTTGAAGATATTATGGAAATAATACTTAAACATTTTAATAAATGATTCTCTCATAAAATAAATATTTATCTTAAATTTTCTGAAAAATTAATAAAGAATTAAACATGTGATTGAAAAGATAAAGAATCATAATATTGCCTGTCGGTAAAGAAAACAAAAATAGAGGCAACAAAATGGACAAAGAAAAAATAGATATAAAAAAATAATAAAAATCATTGAATTTTGAAAGAAAAAAAAAGGGTCTCCCGTATTCATGATTGCAAAATCATTACAAGAGATATTCAGGGAAATTTGTTGTGGGAATTAAATAAATATAAATGAATGGAAATTGAATTTCATTTCACCTGTATTTCCAACAGAGTTTTCCCTAATAATATATTTTCATTTTATTTTATTTTTACCCTATGTATTTATCTCTAGAAGTCGAGGAGTTCAGTTATATGTACATTTGTTATATAAATATAAGGTGCCAGTAAGGTGTATATAAATAAGACAGGACATATTTCATATGGTCTCTATGTGTATCTTAGGAATGGGTTTCATCTAGAGCAAAGCATGTATGTCAATATATTTTGGTTTGTAAATGGAAATCCATAGAAAATAGCAATGTTGGTTCACATGTTTTGTTTTCTGTTTGTATTCTTCATGAATCAGTTCTTGTCAAGCAATATGATTTTTCAGTTCATTGTGAATAAGTAAAACTTACAAAGACTTGATAGTGTTCAGATGACTATATATATATATATATATATATATATATATATATATATATATAAACATAAAAAAACCTATTTAACAACAGATTACAGAGAAATAATTCCCAAAATGATTTTGTCTGTACTAGTCAAACATTTTTTTTCTAAATACATCACCTGACAAATATATATTAACACATATACACACACATATAAATGTATATACATTTATATGCATATATACATAAATGTATATATACATTTATATACATATATATATACATAAATGTATATATACATTTATATGCATATAT
>NC_043008.1:52616750-52751750 GCF_006345805.1 Octopus sinensis
CTCCTGTTAATGCATCGACGTCTTGTGTCAGTGTCTTCTCTTCAGAAGAGCTTTCACTTGAAGCAATTGGTGCACTTTTGGATGTATTCATTTTATCGGGGCTGATGTGTTCCTCTTGTTCTACTTTCCCAGGAACATCCACTGGCAGTTCTGTTAATAATAATAATAATAATAATGATAATAATAATAATAATAATAATAATAATAATAATAATAATAATAATAACAATAACAACAATAATAATTTGGATAAAATTTGAAAGTGATTTAACTGTAACAAGATTTTATAATACATCTGCTTTATTTCTATCGAACCAAATACTATTGTGTAAAGGAGAGTTACTTAAATCTGGAATATTAGGGATCAAGCATAATATACAATTTTTTATTGTTATAAAGTATACAACTCAATGTATGTGCATGTGTGTATGCATATATGTGTGTGTGTTTGTGTGTGCATATATATATCATCATCATCATCATTGTTTAACGTCCGTTTTCCGCACTAGCACGGGTTGGTCCATCATCATCGTTTAACGTCATATATATATATATATATAAACTAGGTGAATGGGTGGGTGTAATGTTAAGGAGTACTGCCTAAAATTTTAACAAAATGTCAACAGTGGGTTTCAACTCAATACCTCTGATGTTAGAATATCCATTTGACCATTTTGTTTCTGCCTTTCAAATATTCTTTCCTACTCTAGGCACAAGGCCCAAAATTTTGGGGATAGAGGCCAGTTGTTTAGATTGATCCCCAGTACACAAATGGTACTTGATTTATCGACCATGTAAAGGATGAAAAGCAAAGTCTACATTGGTGGAATTTGAACTCAGAACATAAAGACAGACGAAATACTGTTATGCATTTCACCCGGCGTGCTAATGTTTCTGCCAGCTCACCACCTTCTGCATTCCAAATATTTAGAAAGCAATGAGTCAATAGTTTTAGAAATCAACATTCTGACTATGTAAGAATGATATCAGAAAAAAAAAAAAAAGTTTTGATGCCTTGTATTTAGTCTTTTAGTCAGGAGGGAAGGCAGTGTCCATGGCACTTTACAGGGCCTCCGAGATAAGTAAGAGGGAGGAAGATAAGGTATCCCCAAACTGAAGACTGAATCTGGAAGCTTACAACAGAGTGGACCCTGTTACAGACACTTAAGGTGCCATGTAGTGGTGTTAGACTGGGCAATGCATTAAGTCTATTACCCAGGTAAGTAACATCAGCATTTGAACTCAGAATGCAAAGAGCTAGAATAAATACTGCAAGGCATATGATGTGATGTTCATATAGCTCTACTGTAAGGAAAAAGAATCAAGGATGAAAGGTGAAGCTGCCTTTGACAGGATTTGAACTCACGGTTACTAAGTGTCACAACAACTACTGCAAAGCATTCTAGCCAATGCTTTAACTCTGCTACCTTGATGGTAAGTAAGTAAAAACTGAAATAATTCTTTATATGTCTATATTCCATTATATATATATATATATATATATATATATATATATACACATACATATATATATATACGAACCCATGAGTTCATTGATTTTCCTAAAATCAGAAATTCATCAGCATAGAGATACAGAAATGTGAATTGCTCAGACTCTAAAGACACTAGTGTTGGTAAGACTTGTATTATTTACTAAAATCGGTAAAAGGAGTACAGGGGAACTTGCAATGAGATAAATTAATGAGACACAGCAGAGTTTTTACATCCTCTAGGTTGCAGCCAATTTCTTTCTTTTTAACAAAGAGAGTATAAAACTCTGCTGTTTCTCATTAATTTCTGTCAACATTTCCTTAAAGAAAGAATCTCTTTGAAACATTCAATTTTCCACTCCCATCGCAAGTTCATCATACTCTTTATTGAAAATATAAATTGTTTAAAACATTGATATAAACTAAATTAAAATCATAAATATATGTCAAACACTAAGTTATCATTTGGAACAAGACAGAGAACAAATTCTGTTAGTAGAAAAATGACAGGAAAAAAATGCAATGTAGTTTTTGTTTTTTTTTAATTAGAAGTCTGTCATGTTCAATACAAAGTTAGTAAAACTGGATTTTGTCCAGAAATAGGATTAGAAATAAAATAGCAAAAAATTCTCTTCTATTCTAGTCTATGCACATCACACACACACAACTCAGTTTGGATGTTAGCAATAATTAGTTCATAATACAAATGGAAAATATCACAATGACAAACTTTGTTAAATTCAGTTACCAAGTTATATTTGAACACATGATGTGCCCCTAGTGGCTAACTGTTACAGGGGATACAATCAATTGTAGATCAAGTTGAGGCAGATTTGAAAATTTAGAAGTTACAATGAGTAAAGAAGGCATACAGAGTATACACATTCATTTATATTTTATTTTTACACATGACAAAGTTTTTAAAATTTCAAGTAGTTGTTAGCCATGTATAGCATTATTTCATCCTTTTTTAGAGTCAAGAGCATGGCAATACTTGAGACATAAATTAAGCTAACTTCAACATTTTACAAAGACATTTCTTACAGAGAGAATATAGTTTATAATTTAAAAAGCATTCTTTATTGAAAAAAAAAAAATTTTCAAGGGAGCATTATGACAAAAAACAAACAAAACAAATCTGTTTTACCAGAGACTGATTTTGAAACAAGCACTACAATCAGAAATGGTAGAACACCAACAGAATAAACTTTCTCCTTACACTGAAGGTGTTAAAAAATTATTTTAAGTGTCATCAACATGTTGAATAGAATGCTTAAATATTTAGTAGTGATGGTTTAGAACTGTTATGGTTAGAAGAAATAAGCTAAGAAGTCATTGTGACAAACACTTAAAGTATTAAAATTTCCACTGACCATGGATTATAAAACTATCAGTTGAATAATTGCTTCTAATATAGATACAAAGTCCAGCAATTGTGAGAGGAAGGCGTAAGTCAATGTTATTGGACCCTGTACTTTTTACTGGTATTATATTTTATTGACCCACAGAGGAATAAAAAGCAAAGTTGACCTCAGCTGGATTTGAACTCTGAAGATAAAGAACTGAAAGAAATACTGTAAAGTATTTTGTTTGATGCTCAATGATTCTGCGAATTCACTGCCATAATAATTGCTTCTAATTTAAGCAGAGGCCTGCAGTTTTGAGGGAAGGTGTTAGGTGATGCTGACAGCTGCTATTTCATGGGCCCCAGAGGAACAAAAGTCAAAGTTAACCTTGGTGGGATTTGAAATCAGAATGTAAAGAACTATTAATATCAAATGGAATTTTGTCAAGTGATATCAGTTCTGAGAACCCACAAAACACTTTATAATGATTTTGATAATTGTCTCAAATTTTGGCTCAAAACCAGAAATTTTAGGGTGAGAAGGAAACCTGATTACATAGAATTTAGCACTTTTGACTGGTACTTTATTTTATCAACCCGAAAAGGGGGAAAGGCAAAGTTGACCTTGGTGGTATTTGAACTCAGAACATAAAGAGCCAGAAGAAATGTTGCTAGACATTTTGCCCAATGTGCAAATGATTCTACTACTTAGCCACCTTAATAATAATAATAATAATAATGATGATAATAATAATAATAATAATAATAATAATAATAATAATAATAATAATAATAATAATCCCTTCTACTGGAAGCACAAGGCCTCAAATTTGAGGGAAAGGGATTAAGTTGATTGCATTGACCCCAATGTGTAACTGGTACTTAATTTATCAACCCTGAAAGGATGAAAGGCAAAGTCGACCTCAATGGATTTTGAACTCAGAATGCAGCAATAGGTGAAATACCACTAAGCATTTCATCCAGTATGCTTACAAGTCTGCCAGCACACCACCTTAATAATGATAATAATAATAATAATGGTAGTAGTATTGTAGAAAATAATTCAAACAGATTTCAAACAAAGTTTTAAGAAACACGAAAGGGCAAAAAATACCCTCTCTATTTTTTTTTTTTTTTTTTTCTGAAAGAGTTTTAATTCAGTGAATGAGTAATGAAGCAGATACAGAAGCAAAAGAGAAAAACACTATAAGCATTACAAAAACTTCCATCGATAAAGAATGACAAATATTCTTATAATTGTCACTGCTGAATGAGAAATTGCCTAAATATGAATGAAGGGAAGCAATAGAGATTACCACCAAACAAAGCGTGTATTTTTGGACGTGCAACAGACTGACTTATTTGAAATGATGAAGGCAATATTTCGAAACAGAAATACTTCCGAGATGCAATATATATATATATATATATAATATATATATATATAGATATATATATTATATATATATAGATATATATTATATATATATAGATATATATATTATATATATATATAGATATAATATTATATATATATATAGATTATATATAATATATATATATAGATATATATTATATATATAGATATATATATTATATATATATAGATATATATATATATATAGATATATATATTATATATATATAGATATATATTATATATATATATAGATATATATATTATATATATATATATAGATATATATATATATATATATAGATATATATATTTTTTAAAAATATGAAATAGCCACTTAGTGATGGAAAAATTAAAGTAAATGACAAATCCTTTTTTTTTTTAAAATAAACGAGTTTAATATGATGATGAGATTTAATAAATAAGATTTTAATTTAAAAACAGAATTTTAAGCGAAACCATATAAGATCCACAGATTGCCAGATAAGTATATGTAAAAAGAAAGAAAACAAAACTTAAAGATCCGCAAGATGTTTAATCCAGTGAGCAGACTGTATCCACAATGAGACTCCTTGACTGGAGAGCAAAGCTAACTAAAAACCAGGCTGGTTGCAATACAATAAGGAAAAAACAAAACAAAACAAAGCACTGTTGCATTTTAAGAGAAATCAACATGAGAAAGCTGGTTAAGCTCTGCCTTTCTTTTGGCTTTTGTTTCGTTTATTATTCCTTTTTTTTTTCTGTTTAGTTTTTATGTTGAATAGAAACCATACCTTTCTTTTTGTAAATTAACAACAGAGAAATCATAAGTGATACTTAGTCCGAAGAAATGGACAAAAGTTGCCCACTAAGGAGGTTGCCTACTGAAGTGAAAGTTGCTCAAGTAGAAGCAAGAAAAATCATTCAAGCATGCAAAAGACAAACAGAAATCAGAGGTTATCAATCAACAGAATAAACTTGCTTTTTTTTTTTCAAAAAAAAAAAAAAAGAAAAAATGTTTTGAACACAACAAAATAACAAGCAGCTTAACTTTTGTGTGCAAAAAGCACCACAAGAGTACACTGGAGACCTCATGGGAATGGCTTAATGGTGGGATAAAATAGGATTCATTTTAGAAAATTACTCTTTTTTTTTTTTGGTCCTTAGTCTTTTCAATACTAACCCACATAAAACTATCCCTGGTTCTACAACACAAATTCCCTCTCTTAACCCTTTAGTATTCAGATTATCCAGTCAAATATAATGCTTATTTGTTCACATTATTTTGTTTTAATCTAGCTCTGAGATTTTAATGATGTGATTGTTTATTTTTAGGATCGTATTGGAGGGAAGGTGTAAGTGGCTAGATTTGGCCAGTTTAAACATAAAAAAGGTAGAATATTTGGGTCTGATATGGCTTGTTTGAAAGCTAACGGGTTAAACTAATCTAAATTAAAACCTGTCATTAAAATTTCATGTTAATTGAAATTCCAAATACCAGCTTAATAATAAAGTTATTTTATTAAATTCTTCATTATTTTTCAAAACAAACTGAAACAAAGGCAGTGTATTTCGACAGAAATATAGTAACAAAAAAGATAAAGTGATCTAAATTAAAGCCTTCCATTAATATTTCATCTGTGCCCAACAGCAGTTTAATACTGATGAAATTATTTTCCTAAATTTCCCATCATTTTCAAGATGAATTATAGCAAAGGTAGTCCTATCTCAGCAGAAATAGTGTAACAAAAAGGTTAAATCAAAATTAGTGAACCACATCTGAAAAAGCTAAATTGTCTAACGTTTCCATATCTTTTCAGAAGTATTAACAAACTAGTCTTTATTTGTTTTCCTTTTCCTTCTCAATGATGCAGACTTGTCAATATTTTGAAACTTAAGTAGTTTGAAAGCATAATCACCATCCACAAATGAGTACAACTTCCTATCAAGTACCATGCTTTCACTAATTATTTTAGGGTGTTACCATAATGCTAATGCAAGTGAAGGCAATCAAGTCAGAATGTAGAAACTAATAGCCTGGTTAAAAAAAAAGTTAATTCACAAAAGTGTTTTATAAGTAGGTTTATTTATAAAGCATACTAATTGTAACTGGCATAACTCCCACAAAGAATGGTTATCATAATGAGTACTGAAGATAAGAGTAGTTATGGTAGATTGTCTAATGCTTTTTTTTTTCTTTATTCATCTTTCACTATTAGGTGCATTGACCGAAAGCCTTGTGGGTGAATTTGGAAGATGGAGATTGAAAAAGCACCTTACATATGTGTGTACGTACACATACATGTGTGAGTCTGAGTATATAGATATGTATACATGTGTGCATGAGTATGTGTATAAATATATATATATATATATGTGTGTGTGTAATAATGTGTGTTTGTGCCTCATTGCCTTGACATCATACGATAGTTGTAAATGAGCATCACTGTCATACGAGCAGTGTTGCTTCCAGTCTTCTATGAAAACATGTCCAGCCATGGGGAAATATAACCTTACTTGGAAACAAGTGAAGGTTGGTGACAGGATGGGCATCTGACCATAGAAAATCTGTCCCAATAAATTCCATCTGACCTATGCAAGCATAGAAAAGTGGATGTTAAAAATGATGATGGTGACAGAACAAACTGAACAACCTTCACAAAATGAGATTCATAAAATTGTTTTGTTTCTGATGAGTGGATGTTACGTAACAGCACTACACTAAGAAATGCCACATACAGAACTAACTAACAACTGCTAAAACACTTCATATATATATATATAATATATATATATATATATATGTATATATATATATTTCTGTATAAGTTAGAGGTTAAGAAACTCTCTAAGGAATATCAAATATCTAATATACTATTGGATGTGTACCTAATTATTCATAACCAAGTGCTTACTATTGCATGGCAATATCACAATTGAGTATTAGGCATTAGGTAAGGGTGGGGGTAAATTAGAAATCTACCCAGGATTTATATGGCAAATAAGAAAATGGTGAGGATATACACTCGACAAATATCAGCCAGAAAGCATTCAATTAAATCTATTATAAATATAATTATATCTATATGATTATATCTATGAGTGATACAAATTAACGAATGAAATAAGTCAATAACTGCATAAACAAATACACACACACACATATATATATATATATATATATATATATATATATATACATATATATACATATATATATACATATTTATATATGTATGTATGTATGTATGTATGTATATTTGTATCACTCACACATATGTTTGTAATCATTTAATAAATATATATAATTGAATGTTTACTGGCTGATGTTTGTCAATTGTATATCCTTTCCATTTTCTTATTTGCCCTATATATATACACACACACGTGTGTGTATGAGACTGATATGCTTGCACAGAGTAATCAGGTAAGATACTTAGGCCCTTCTTCAGGACATCCTAAGCCCATCACTATTTCTCCTACCAGTGACAGGAGAGATTTCTCAAAGAAATGTTGAAACTTTGAAGTCAGTTAACCTTTGCATTGTATGTGTGTGTGCATATATATATATATAGGCATGGCAGTGTGGTAAGAAGCTTGCTTCCCAACCACATCGTTCCGGGTTCAGTCTCACTGCATGGCACCTTGAGCAAGTGTTTTCTGCTATAGCTTTGTGAGTCAGTTTGATAGACAGAAACTGAAAGAATCCCCATCATATATCTATGTTTACACCTATGTGTGCATGTCTGTGTTTGTCATCCCCCACCACCACTTGACAACTGGTGTCGGTGTGTTTACGTCCCCATAACTTAGCAGTTTGGCAAAAGGGGTTAATAGAATAAGTACTAGACTTAGGAAAAATAAGTCCTGGGATTGATATGTTCGATTGGAACCCTTCAAGGTGGTGCTCAAGCATTGCTGCAATCAAATGACTGAAACAAGTAAAAGGAGAGAGGAGAGAGAGAAAGGGGAAGAGAGAGAGGGAGAGAAAGGGGAGGGAGAGAGAGATGTTTTTCCTTTTATTATATTATGTTTGTGTATCTTCCAAGAAACTCATTTTTCTTAATAAATTCTAAAAGCAAGTAAGAAAAAGCATGTTAGTGAATCTACTCTAAGATATTGAAAAATGATTAAAGAATTTACTCTTTGTATTAGATTTACTCTAAGGGGACAGAGAGTCGCTTGGTTATATTGGATTAGCCAACCCATGACAGTCTCTCAGTCCGATCTCTTACTAATAGCCATGGGATGGAAGTGTGTTTTTCTAGAATTCACCGTCTTGGAAATAATTCATTGGAGAGAAACAATAAATAAACTTACCATGATATCTTGCTTTTGCTACACATCATGAAATAAAGGCAGAGGAAAATTTGTTAGGGTCAAGGATTGTTTTCTTTTCAAAATATTAAGGAATGGTTTTTTTTTTTGAAAAAAAAAAAAAACAATTTTGTTTAGAGAAAGCAGTTTCGAATGATTTGACTCATGATGGTCTGGAGACATGATTGCGAATATTCATATGGAACAAAAGGAAGCAAATACTGAGAAAGAAAAATATATATATATATTAAAACATAACAGAAGAAAAAGAAAAAAAAACTTCAGTAGGCAAAAATCAAGAGATGAAGAAATTGCCTAAGCAATGAATTTGAGTAACTCTAAAGAATATTCAAAATTATTCAATACATGTTCGAAATTATTAAAGAAACGTTAACAGTTCAACCACCCCATCTTTTGTTTCCGATTTATTTATTTATTAAGAAATATCGACACACTGGCACAGACATGGCTGTGTAGATAAGAAGCCTGCTTTGCAACAAACCATGTAGGCTTGGGTTTAGTCCCACAGACTGGCACCTTGGGCAAATGTCTTCTATTATAGCTCAAGGCTGATTAATGTCTTGTGAGTGAATTTGGTAGATGGAAACTGTGTGGAAGCCCATTATGCGTGTTTGTGTATATATATAAATATACATGTTCTCACAGATGTGCTTGTGTTTGCTCCCCACTGCTTGATAAGCAGTGTTAATTTATGTCCCCATAACTTAGTGGTTTGACAAAAGAGACTGACAGAATATAAGTACTGGTGTTCATCTGTGCAACTAAAATTCCTTCAATGCAATACCCCAGCATGGCCACAGTCTAATGAGTAAAATCAGTTAAAAATGATCATCAACATTTAGGCACAGGCATGGCTGTGTGGTAAGAAGCTTGCTTTCCAATCACATGGTTCTGGGTTCAGCCCCACTGCATGGCACCTTGGGTAAGTGTCTTCTACTATAGCCTCAGGCCAACCAAAGCCTTGTGAGTATATTTGATAGATGAAAACTGAAAGAAGCCTGTTGTACATATCTATGTATGTCTTTCTGTCTGTTTGCCCTCCACCCCACCTCTTGACCAGTAATGGTGTGTTCATATTCCCGTGACTTGGTGGTTCAGCGAAAGAGAAGACTGATGTAGTAAGCATCAGGCTTAAAAAAAACAAAGATAGGTCCTGGGGCTGATTTGTTCAACTAAAACCCTTCAAGGCAGTGCCCCAGCAAGGCCACAGTCAAATGATCGAAACAAGTGAAAAAATTAAAAAATACAGGTTACAGATGTCTATTACTAATGAAAATTAAATTCAAATTGTGGCAGAATAAATGAGAATGTGAAAATGAAGAGTTAAGAAATCAAATGAAATAAAATACAAACAAGAAGTTTTCGGCAGCCAATAATGCATTTGTACAGCGATAAAGAAATAAAACTGTCCTGAATATACGACATACAATGTTTAAGCAAAATTACTATTTTACCAAATCAAAACGAATTGGAATATTCCTGACCCACACTCATGATGTAAGTAGAATTTAGAATATGAAGAAACAAAAGAAGTGACTCAGAATTCCAAAGAATCTCTGGAGGCACACAATCTACTCCATATGATTTGCTGGTCTTGGACGGTTTAGCAGCAGTTAGTGCTTCATCGTAGATACTTTTGCAAATTGGAATATTGGTAAGCAGTAGTGAGACTGATGTCACATACCCATCGTTGTTCTTACTGTCCACATTTCCATATTCATATGGATTGGATAGAATTTATTTAAGCAGACTTTCTATGACTGGATGTTGCCCTTTCCGTTGCCAATCCTCACCTTTTTCAAAGTAAGGTAATATTTCCCCTTGACCAGATTATTTTTTCAAAGAACATTGTAAACAAAGGACACTGCTTGTATGACAATGGCACTCATTTACAACTATACTGTGATGTCAAGGCATGGAGAAAGTAACATGAGCACAACACATACATGTACAACCTTCTTTCAGTTTCCATTGACCGGATCCACTGACAAGGCTTTGGTTGGCCTGGGGTTACAGTAGAAGACACTTTTATTTAATCATTGACTAATATCACATTATTCATCATCATCGTTTAACGTCCATTCTCCATGCTAGCATGGGTTGGACGGTTCAACTGGGGATCTGGGAAGCCAGGAGGCTGCACCAGGCTCCAGTCTGATCTGGCAGTGTTTCTACAGCTGGATGCCCTTCCTAACGCCAACTACTCCGAGAGTGTAGTGGGTGCTTTTTACGTGCCACCGTCACAGGTGCCAGGCAAGCCTGGCAATGGCCATGATCGGATTGGTGCTTTATATGTGCCACCGGCACGGAAGCCAGTCTATGCGGCGCTGGCATCGGCCACGTTCGGATGGTGCCTTTTACGTGCCACTGGCACAGGTTTCACAACTGCAGTTTCCATTGATCTTTGATGTTGGTGTCCTTGACTCAATGGATCTCCTCAAGCACAGGGTCAAAACGGTGTTTCTTTACTTGCCATCTGCACAGGAGTCAGTTCAGCGGCCCTGGCAACTGCCAGGTGCCAGTCGTTATTATCATCATCATATAACTATCAGTAGTTAGTTTTTTTTCTTCTTTTTTCCTCCTGCATTAAAGACGTTTACAGTAGCCTAACTATTGTTTTCCATGTAAACATCTACAGTTGCTTGTACAGAAGTGCGGAGAGAAATATCAGCAGTCTTGTCAGTCTCTCCTGTAATAAAAATCAACTGCGTTTTTTTGTGCCATTAAAGCTATGTGGAATAAGTGATCCCTTGCTTGAAAAATTGGTATGGGTTTGTCTCAACATATTCATCCAACCTATGCAAGTATGGAAAAATGGATGTAAGACAAAAAAAATATAACCCCCCACTACCAGTGCCCACCAACCTTGATTTATTTTTGTTTTCTGAACCATTCTAAGCATCAACAACTGTAGTCCTTAACTTGGTTAGTAGTGCACCCTTGTGAGTTTATAATAACTGGGAAATGTCAAAAGGATTCTATTGGAGAATTGGCGACATGGTGAGAGCTCACAAGATTTTTTCTTACATATAAAATATATAAATCAGGCGCAATACTTATATTTTAAACACACTTTCAAAACACTCCTTATTTCTTTATTGCCCACAAGGGGCTAAACATAGAGGGGACAAACAAGGACAAAGGGATTAAGTCGACCTCAGTACATAACTGGTACTTAATTTATCGACCCCGAAAGGATGAAAGGCAAAGTCAACCTCAGTGGAATTTGAACTCAGAACGTAATGGCAGACAAAATACTGCTAAGCATTTCGCCCAGTGTGCTAACGTTTCTGCCAGCTCGCTGCCTTCTGTGAGAATGGAAACATAAGAGGAGATTGTGCTATTAGTGATCAGAAACTTGAGTGACGATGTGCCAAGGCCTAATATAATTTTATGATATATAAATATCCAAAAGGAGGCTGGATGGGATATAATTAAAAGAAAGAATCATATAATAAACCACTGTACAAATTAGCTTCTGTTTGATTAAAATAATCTGCTGTATTTTCTTTTCCCAAAACACAGGTGGGGAGAGGTGTTGTAAAATGCTATTCCATGAAAATGTAAGATGAGCTATGAAATACTGAGAACCATGATCTACATGAACCACTGTACACTCTTGTATATTTACTTTATAATTCTCTCATCCCAACTTCAGCAAGCACAGCAGAACTTATGTGTGTGCTTTACTGATGAGGTCAGAAAAAATGGAAACACGTTCACAGTTGTTTTCTGTATTTGGTAATATAAAAACAATATGGATTTTTAACACAAAGCACAGGACTGAATTTTAGGGAAGAGTATAGTTGTAGCTGTACATTACATCATTACAGCTACAGGTCAAGATGAGGCTGACATTAAAACACGAATCGACCTCACTCGCCAAGCCTTCAACCAACTCAATGCACAACTCTGGTCAAGATCTGAGATCCGATGCACCACCAAAATACGGATCTACCAAGCAGCAGTGTGAACAATTCTCCTTTACAGCAGCGAGTCATGACCGATGAGGGTGGAAAATATTAAGTGACTAGAATCCTTCGATCACCTCTGTCTATGCCGCATCCTTCGTGTCCAATGACATCACTTTGTCTTCAACAATTCAGTGCGACACCAGTGCAAAATCACCTCCCTCAGACAAGTCATCCTAACAAGACATCTGCATTGGCTGGGTCATGCCCTCCGTCGTCAACCAGGAGAATTCATCTATGAAGCAATTGCCCCAGCTCCCCTTCAGGGTTGGCGAACGTGATGTGGTGGACAACGAAAAACCTGGTTGATGACAGTCAAGGCTGATCTGGAACTCAACCTAGGCCCCCATATCTACAGCGTTTGCCGCTGGAATAAGGAGTGGTTGGAGATCAGGCGGTCGCTAGCCTCAAATCACCAGGCCTGGTCGGCGTTTGTGAGAGATGCAGCATTGAGGATGAATGAAGCCAGCTCAACCCACCCTGGGTGAATGCTGTCTCAAGACAAGAAGAGAAGGGTATAGTTGATTACTTTTACAGCAGTACTTCAGTGGTACTTTATAGTACTACTAAAAACAATTTTACATTAATCTGATGGATTGCAATACATTTGTAGAGTACAAATATATTATTTTTAGGTGCAGGAGTGGCTGTGTGGTAAGTAGCTTGCTAACCAACCACATGGTTCCGGGTTCAGTCCCACTGCGTGGCATCTTGGGCAAGTGTCTTCTGCTATAGCCCCGGGCTGACCAATGCCTTGTGAGTGGATTTGGTAGACAGAAACTGAAAGAAGCCTGTCGTATATATGTATATGTATGTGTGTGTGTGTCTGTGTTTGTCCCCCTGGCATTGCTTGACAACCAATGCTGGTGTGTTTACGTCCCCATCACTTAGCAGTTCGGCAAAAAAGATCGATAGAATAAGTACTGGGCTTACAAAGAATAAGTCCTGGGGTCGATTTGCTCAACTAAAGGCGGTGCTCCAGCATGGCCGCAGTCAAATGACTGAAACAAGTAAAAGAGTAAGTATATCATTGACAGTGACTTCGAAGTTTTGACCAGTCATGCCATTGTTGGCCAGTTAAGCCACAATGACCATCATGGCTTAACTAGCTGAAGCTTCAAAATCACTGTCAATAATATGTCCGTTTAAGAATAATGTGTGTGTGCTGGTGTCTTGACATGGTATTTGTAAATGAGTGTCAATGTCATACAAGCAGTGTAATTCCTTTCCAATATTCTACAGAAACATACATGTCCAGCCATGGAGAAATTTGACCTTGTTTAGAATCATGTGAGACTTGGCAACAAAAAGGTCATCCAACTGTAGAAAATCTGCCTCAATAATTCCAACTTACGCTAAAATTGCAAAACATGTAAGAGACAAATGAACGAATGAACCTCTGATCAAAGGCATTCCAACCATGACTATCCTGTCTTTTGTTTTGACTGTTTTCTCCAGACATTTAAGACTGCATTAACCTATATGTCCTTCTTTCTTAAGATGATGGGGTGTAATTTAAGGTGAAATTGGCTGCTATTTCTAACGGGTTTAATACCACATAGAGGATCCCACATTTGCTCATTGTCTTGTATTACATGCTGGTCAAGCTTAAAACTAGTAATTAAGATAACAACTGTTACGATCAATGCAATCTGTTATGATGAATAATTAAGATAACATCTGATATGATCTAGTAGAGAATTGCCACAGCCAGCACCCTAACCCTTTTCTACTATTTCAGCAGCAAATATTATACCGGATAGGTGTAAAAACTCACCTATCCGGTCTCTGCCTTCTCAAAAATCAATGAAATTGAGGATGAGAATATCTTTAAAAATCTTACTTTGTTTGATTTAAAAAAAACCCCAAAAAAAACCCAACACTAATAACAGCAACAACAACAACACTACTCCAGTGCTAACTACAACCATATGTTGCAAATAATTTATGTTGCAGTCACATCATTTTCTTTACTTTTACTGGTTTCACTTATTGGACTATGGCCAAGCTGGAGCACCACTTGAAAGGTATAGTTGAATAAATTGGTCACAGTGCTTTTTTGTTTTTTAAATCCTGGTACTTATTCTATCAGTTTCTCTTTGCCAAACTGCTAAGTTATGGATGGAAGGATGGATGGAAGCACTCCGTCGGTTACGACGACAAGGGTTCCGGTTGATCCGAATCAACGGAACAGCCTGCTCGTGAAATTAACGTGTAAGTGGCTGAGCACTCCACAGACACGTGTACCCTTAACATAGTTCTCGGGGATATTCAGCGTGACACAGAGAGTGACAAGGCCGGCCCTTTGAAATACAGGTACAACAGAAACAGGAAGTAAGGGTGAGAGAAAGTTGTGGTGAAAGAGTACAGCAGGGATCACCATCATCCCCTGCCGGAGTTAAGTTATGAGGATATAAACAAACCAACACTGATTGACTGATTGTCAAGTGGTGATTGAGTGAGAAACACAAAAACAGACACATAGATACATGTATCTGTTGGCTTCTTTCAGTTTCTGCCTACCAAATCCACTCACAAAGCTTTGGTTGGCCCAGGACTATAGTAGAAGATGCTTACCAAAGGTTCCACATAGTGGGACTGAACTCAGAAGTATGTGGTTGGGAAGCAAGCTTCTTACCACACAAATACACTTATAGCATGAAAATTATAAAATCCAATTTTGGATGTGTTTTTTTTTTTTTTTTCCTTTTTTCGGAGAAGTATTTCATAAGCATCAGACTTATAAAATGTAATCAATATCTAACAGAGTTGCTATAATGTTGAACAATTGTTATTGTTGTTCCTAAATGCTAATATGTTTATCACCTTAGTAACTGAACAATATCTGTCCCCATAGTAACAACAAATAATTATTTTCAGCAACAAGTCAGTGATGAAATAAATGAACAAAAAGAGAGATAGAGAGAGGGAAACTAATACAAAATTTCATGTAATCCAATATATGAGGATAGGAGCTAAAGAACTGATTGTCGATCAATATGTGACTTTCATTCGGAATCAAAGTACTTTTAGTCTGGTCAAGAATAAGCTCAATTCTTCATGTTGATTACTCTCTTACTCTTTTACTTGTTTCAGTCATTTGACTGTGGCCATGCTGGAGCACCACCTTTAGAATTGTCCTCGTGGAAGAAAAATTGTGGTAAAACCAATAACACACACACACACACACACACATGCTTGCACACACAAACACACAAAGAACAGCATGTGATTTAACATGAGAGCCTTTACAAGCCCACCCAGTTCTGCTAAAAATAGCAGCCATTTTCAAATCATACCAAAAATCATAAAAAAAAAAAAGGGATGTGGTAGACAAAGTAACCTTATATCAGTGGTTCCCAACCATTTTTTTTATCGTATGGACCCCTTGATTCTTATTTTATTCTATTGGACCCCCTCATAGCCATTCAATCTTTTATTTTTTACTTGCTCCAGTCATCAGAATGTGGCCATGCTGGGGCACTGCCTTGACTTTTTAGTTAAATGAATTGACCCAGTACTTTCTTTTTGTCAAGCCTGGTACTTATTCTACCAGTCCCTTTTTAGTTAGCCCCTAAGTTACAGGAACATAAACACACCAATACTGATTGTCCAGTGATGGTGGAAGACAAACATGCATGCACACACACACACGATGGGCTTCTTTCAGTTTCCATCTACAAAATCCACACACATGACTTTGGTTGGCTTAGAGCTATAGTAGATGACACTTGCTCAAGGTGCTACACAGTGGGACTGAACCCAGAACCATGTGGTTGAGAAGCAAGCTTCTTCCCACACAGCCACACCTGTGCCAACGTTCAAAAGATCTTATTATATTTTTAATATTAAATATTATTAGGAATTGTATTAAAAAATTGTTAAAATATCTTGTGTATTACAGAAATACACTAAATTTATTGCATCTGAACTTCAACAAAAAAATCTGTTTCCCCAAGGGTCATATGAACCCTAGTTGGGAACCACTGCCTTAGACAATAGCTTGAAGTAAGAAGTGGGGGTCCATAGTTAAAAAGTATTTGAGAATAGGTCTGCTTGATGAAGCCAGACCTGGAGTTAAGCAAAAAAAAAAAAAAAAAGGTAAAATTGCGTGTTTCTTTTGCTAGAGAAATTATCTTTCATGTTGGTGATGTCCACCTTGGTTAGGGACCAAATGGGCTAAAGTCAGCAGAGTGGGCATTGCTAAAGGCATCTGAGGTAATCGAGTGGAGGTGTTAAACAAGGAAACAGATAAGTGTGTCATCCATGTAGGCCATGGTGGGATTTGAACTCAGAACTCAAAGAGCTGGAACAACTACCACAAGGCATCTAGTCAGACATTCTTACAGTTTCACTAATCCTCCATCTTGGACTGTTTTTTTTGTTTACTTTTTTGCATGTTCCAACATCAGTTACAACAAGAGTTCCAGTTGATATATATACTACACTCACGTAGTGTTTGGCATTAGGAAGGGCATCCAGCCGTAGAAACACTGCCAGATCAGACTGGAGCCTGGTGCAGCCTCCTGGCTTCCCACACCCCGGTCGAACCATCCAACCCATGCTAGCATGGAAAATGGATGTTAAACGATGATGATGATGATGATATATATATATAATCACAAGATAAATTCATGTGAGACTCCTTGCTTTGAAATCACATAATTGTTTTACATGAGTGTTATCATCATACATTTGGTATCCATTGGTTTCCAAGCTTCTGAGGAAACATGACTAGCCATGGGGAAAATGATACATTGCTTGGAAGCAAAGATGTCATTGTTTTCCAATCTTCTATGGAAACATGTCTAACCATGAGGAAAATAATACCTTGCAACAGGATGTGTGTCTAGCCGTAAAAATTTGCCATAACAAAATCTGTTCAACCCATGAAAATATGGAAAACTGGATATTAAAACAAAAATAAGAATCAACAAAATTTTGGTCTCCGAATAAAAAAACATAAAATTCGAAAGAGGAGGAGTTTAAAAAAACAACGGAAATCAATTCTATAAAAGACAGCCAGCCATTTTACTATCTAACAAAACAAAAATAATTTTATCTTTAACACTGATGAATTCATAATGAAGAAAAACATAGAGACAATCTAAGATATTGAAATTTAGATATTTCTTATAAATGGTACAGATTAACAATGGAATAAAGATTTCCTTTCACTAAACTAAAAACATCATCCTTTTGATAATTGGCCTCGGAAGATCAGAAGTTGGTAAAAGATTCAAACTCACAATCATTAATTTGGTTTTCATGTTTATCCTCACCTTTGCTAATTAATGTATGTTCGAGTAATGTAATAATTGAAAGACTATGATCACAAATATAAGTGGCTGCAATGAGTTTCATCCAAAGGATATCTGGAGTAACATTACTCAACAGGATGCAGAGCTCAGAGATTAGAGAGCCCTTTCATGTCAAGCTGCTACTTCTCTATGTAGAGAGATCAAAGCTCAGGTACTATAGACATGTGATTAGAAAGTTGCAGGAAAGAATCAGAAGACTGACTCTTCAAGCTGAGCCAAGTAGCAAGGGACTTAGGGGAAGACTGAAAATGAGATGATTGGACTATATCCAATCATCTCATTATATAGGCGCAGGAGTGGCTGTGTGGTAAGTAGCTTGCTTACTAACCACATGGTTCTGGGTTCAGTCCCACTGCATGGCACCTTGGGCAAATATCTTCTACTATAGCCTCGGGCCAACCAAAACCTTGTGAGTGGATTTGGTAAATGGAAACTGAAAGAAGCCCATCGTATATATGTATAGATATATATATATGTATGTGTGTGTATATGTTTGAGTGTCTGTGTTTGTCCCCCAACATCGCTTGACAATCGATGGTGGTGTGTTTACGTCCCCGTAACTTAGCAGTTCGGCAAAAGAGACCGATAGAATAATTACTAGGCTTACAAAGAATAAGTCCTGGGGTCGATTTGCTCGATCGACTAAAAGTGGTGCTCCAGCATGGCCACAGTCAAATGACTGAAACAAGTAAGAGAGTAAAAGACTCAAATGACTGAAACAAGTAAAAGAGTAAATTGCTCATGCTTGGGAATCCACCCAGAAAATCTATTGATGGTTGCTTCAGATAGGACCCTATGGGGACAATACTCAAAGACTCTACCCCAACAACCCTCCCAAGAATAGTGGGTAAAAAAAATGGGTGGATGCATATTTGTGTGTAAATAGGGGTACACTAAATTGCTGGTACAGGGCCAGTAATTTCAAGAGAGGGGACTAAATTACATTGACACCAGTGAATAACAGGTACTTTACTGACTCCGAAAGAATGAAAGGTAAAGTTGACCTCGGTGGAATTTGAACTCAGCGTGCTAATGATTCAGCCAGCTTGCCACCTTAATAATAATAATAATGCTTAATTCAGGGAGTTTTTTAATCAATAACTTTTTCTATACTCCTCGGTCATTTTAATTATTTTCTATCAATTAGCACATACGAGATATTTCTAATGCTAATATAATTAAGTGAGATCTTTAATTAATATAGCTTTAAAGAAAAACAAGAAAACGAAGTTGAAAGTTTGTTAAAAAGGAAAACCAACCCAACACATTCCGTATATGCCATGACCTTAAAAATCTAGATCCAATTAATAATCTGAGAATATCCATTGATTCTATATAGATTTGCAATTAGTAAACCTCTTAAATTAATTTAAATGAATTTTTTTTTATATGATTATTTTTGTGTCACTGGAAAAAAAAAGCCAAATAATAACAGTAAAGTTTCACTTGCAATTTTGCGTATCATACACACATATAGATTATGCATTGATGTCTGCGTGTGTGTGTGTGCATGTGTGTCTTAGATCCACACACATTTTCTCAACTTCACTGAATATAAGTTTATATTTAATATTCAGTGATGGTGAGAAAAACGTGTGTTGTCTACTCAGTAGACAGCGATGTCTAAAATGTATGTATGTATGTATGTGTGTATGTGTGGGTATCTATCTATACTCATTTTGGATATATTGTAATATAAAGAAAACGTGTATGTATAAATGTGTAAGTGAATTTATTCAATAAACCACTGTGTAAAGTATGTTTATGCTTAATTGTATAGAGTCTATGAATAAATGTATAGTCATGTTTAAATTCAGTAAACTGTGTCAATGTATGTGCATGGCAGGGTGGTGTATTATGTTCTTGAGCAAAAGACATCATTTCACGTTGCTCCAGATTAGCGCTTCTTAAACTATGGGTTGTGACCCCAAACAGGGTTGTCACATGAAATGCTGGGATCGCAAAAATTAAATTCAAACATTTGAATTTCAGTTTATATGTTATTTCACAAATGCACAAATCTTAAAACTACTTTTATTTTGACAAATAATATAACTGCTTCTCTTTATATGTATATTGTTCAGCAGAAAAAAAATTATTTATCTATTTGAATGCTTTATTTAAACATAATGAAATTATTGAATACAGTGCTCAGGTGCACCACAACAATTGATGCTGACAATTTCATATTTAATACCTGGGGTTGCAAAAAATCTCGTGGTGAAAAGTGGGGTCATGAATAAAAAATGTTTAGAAAGCGCTGCCCTAGATCACTCAGCTGTAGAATGAGTAACCCTGACACAGACTGGTTTCCCATGAATGTTGTGATCCCAGTCACTTAAGCATGATGGAAACTGGATAACTAGCCTTATGGGTTCGGTATCTGAGACAGTACTTACTTTATTTTACTGTTTCATATGCATATATTAAGTATACTGTGATTTCAAAATGAATAAATAAATGTATGTATGAATATGAGTATATCTATGTGTCTATTCGATATGCAGTTATGTAAAGAAATATGTTTATATAAATGAAAATATATAATCCATAACCATTAGCCCAATATACTATATTCTGCTTCATCTAAGGCTCATCAGGAACAAATTTAGGAATGCTCCTAATGAGCTATATACAAAACAGAATATATGTTCTTGGACGAATGGTTATGGGTTTTAAACATTGTCAGTTAATTTAATGTCTTCAAAGGGTCATTACATCAATGATAATCTTTCTACTATAGGCACAAGGCCTGAAATTTGGGGGTGAGGGCTAGTCATTTACCTCAACTCCAGTGTTTGACTGGTACTTAATATATCAAGGCGGCGAGCTGGCAGAAACGTTAGCACACCGGGCGAAATGCGTAGTTGTATTTTGTCTGCCGTTACATTCTGAGTTCAAATTCCGCCGAGGTCGACTTTGCCTTTCATCCTTTCAGGGTCGATTAAATAAGTACCAGTTATGCACTGGGGTTGATATAATTGACTTAATCCATTTGTCTGTCCTTGTTTGTCCCCTCTGTGTTTAGCCCCTTGTGGATAGTAAAGAAATAGGTACTTAATATATCAACTCCAAAAGGATGAAAGGCAAAGTCGACCTCGGCAGCATTTGAACTCAGAATGTAACGACGGGTGAAATATTGCTCAGCATTTTGCTTGGTGTACTAATGATTCTACCAGCTCGCCGTCTTATTACACTAATGATAATGACACACACACACACACAGAGGTTCAACTCCACTTGTTTATTGTGGGTTAAATATCTAACCAATAAACTAATTGATTGCTTAATGAGCTGGTTGAACAATCAATCAATTGTTTGTTAGTCACAGTTCTTTCATGGTTGTTTGTAACCATTTTGTGAATTCACGTGTTGCAACAAAATTTGTTTCAACTCACACATTCACTTCAAGAATCCTACAAACCAAATACAAAGACATCGTTATTAAATCTGTCTTATCTTTGAGTACTTTATTCTAAGTGACCCAAAATAGACTTCTTTTTGAACTTGTCACCCGTTGACATGTCGATGCATAAATGTGAAGATATAAATATTTTCAGTATACTGTGATGTCAAAAAAAAATGTGTTGACATATGTATGTCTACGTTCATAATCAGTATAATGTGCTATGGAGATAAAGCAGTTCATAGGAAATGCTTATTAGTTTACATGTGTGAATACTAATTTACATACAGGTGTAAATTTGGTAAATTAGAAATATACAAAATCAGCATAAAACCTAAAATATACAGGTGCAGGAGTGGCTGTGTGGTAAGTAGCTTGCTTACCAACCACATGGTTCCGCGTTCAGTCCCACTGCGTGGCACCTTGTGCAAGTGTCTTCTACTATAGCCTCGGGCCGACCAAAGCCTTGTGAGTGGATTTAGTAGACGGAAACTGAAAGAAGCCTGCCGTATATATGTATATATATGTGTGTGTGTGTTTGTGTATCTGTGTCTGTTCCCCCAACATCACTTGACAATCAATGCTGGTGTGTTTACGTCCCCGTAACTTAGCAGTTTGGCAAAAGAGACTGATAGAATAAATACTAGGCTTACAAAGAATAAGTCCTGGGGTCGATTTGCTTGACTAAAAGCAGTGCTCCAGCATGGCTGCAGTCAAATGACTGAAACAAGTAAAAGAGTGTAACCCTTCAGCCTTTAGATTATTCTGTCAAACGTGATGCTTATTTATTCACATTGCTTTGAATTGATTTATGCATATCTCATAGCTTTCAGATTTCAATGATGGGGTTATTTATTTTGAAAATGGCATTGTAGGGTAGATGTGAAAGACTAGATCTGATTAGCTTGGACTTAAACAGGTAAAACATTTGAGCCAGACAAAGCTAATATAAATGCTATAGGATTAAAATATCATTGTAAGGTAGCAAATTAAGCCCAGTGATTAGAACGTCATATAGATTGCCTTGTAGCAATCCTTACTCTCTGCCCTCCATGAAAAATTTTGCCTGCCAGCCTTCCTTACTTTCAGGGCTGATAAATAAAATACTAGCCCTGTACTGTGGTTGATCTACTGATCTGTTGACCAATCACAGTTTTTTCTGCTTCTGTCCAACTGGTCCTCATGCATTTGAGGTTTTCTGGGTATGTTTGGCACCAAGCATTCTTAGGCTGGTTTATTTCCCATCTTCCAATGTCCACATCATAATTTTTTTTACACATCAATTAGCTGGCAGGTGCACAATACAACCTACCAGGTAATACCAATGCAGCACCACAATATTTCATATTGAGTTTGAAGTAGAAACAAGTGTTCTAGCCCTTTATTTCTCTCTTGTTCTTTGAAAAAAAATTGTCTGTTGCCAGAGCTGGAGAGGGATGTACTATGCCAGGCATACAAATGCCCACAATAGTACTCCTATGGTTCCATTAGAAGTTGAAGGTCCAAGGCAAGCCTCATTCTGAAATGAACTGTAACACATCTCAAATTCTGGGCAGCATAAGTCTCAAACTAATTGCAAACACAGAGCCATTAAACCTCGTCAGAGTTTGTTTAGTTTTACTACTGTATTGCTGAGGAAAAGAAAAAAATAATCACTGATATGTAGAAAATTCTAATCAATTGATATTTAGTAAAGCTAATTGTCATATTGATTTTCTTTCCATTTTGTAATCTAGTAAAGGTTTAATCCAAGGACAAAAGACAAGATTCCTTTTACCATAGTTTTGAGTCAACCCAAGCCTTGTGAGAAGAATTTGGCAGAAACTGTTCAGAAGCCTTTCAGATGGGTTGAACCTGTAATTCCAAAGTCCACTATTATTACATACTGTGATTGAGTGATGTCAATTCTGCCTGAGAATTACTTTAAGTGTGTATGTACCTGTGAAATACTCAGCCGCTTATATGCTAATTCAATGGCCAGTAAATTCAACAACAGAGATCTATTTACCTATGTGAGTGTATGTAAGTGTGTATATGTATGTGCAAGTGACTATGTTTGTATATGTGTTTGCATGTATGAAAATCAAAATCAAAATCGATCAACATCAATGGAAATTGTAGCTGTGATACCAGTGCCAGTGGCACGTAAGAGAACCATCCGAACGTGGCCATTGCCAGCGCCACCCCGACTGGCCGCCATGTTGGTGGCACGTAAAAAGCACCATCCAATCGTGGCCATTGCCAGCCTTGTCTGGCCTCCTTGCCGGTGGCACGTAAAGAGCACCCACTACACTCACGGAGTGGTTGGCATTAGGAAGGGTATCCAGCTGTAGAAACACTGCCAGATCAGACTGGGCCTGGTGCAGCCTTCTGGCTTCCCAGACCCCAGTTGAACCGTCCAACCCATGCTAGCATGGAAAGCGGACGTTAACGATGATGATGATGATGATGTGTGTGTAAGCCTGTCTATGCATGGACGCTTGCATCTGTGTGATTATATATTGTGCACATTTTCTCAATTGTAATTGGTATGGACATGCAATGTACATAGACAATAACAGTCAGGTAAATAATTGCCAAGACAATTCTGAATGGAAACAACTTGCAGAAGAAGAAGAAGAAGAAGAAAGCCAAAGCAGACACAAGAGAAAAGCCATGGACACTGATCTCAAAAGACTGAAAATTCACCAAAGAGATGATAAAGAGCTGCAACAAATAGGATGATGCTTGCTGGAGAAGAGTTGCCTAACTCTGGCATGCATGGAAAAATGAAAGCCGGATGATGATGATGATGATGGTGATGAAGAATGTGTGAGCACCTTTTATTCAGAAAACAAAAACAAAAATACTGAATGGAAAACACAGTTCAATGATAGTAAATCTCTGAACGAGGTATAAACAGTAGCTGCACAACAATGTGAAGTATATATGCCACTTAAATGTGGCTAACCACTAAGAGTGGATGCTACTGTAGCTTGTAGCCCCAGGAGAACATCTTCTCTAGCTGGCTATTGACACTGATAGGGCACAGAAAGTGTGTCAATAGCCAGTTGGAGAAGATATTCTCCTGGGGCCACAAGTTACAGTAGCATCCACCCTTAGTGGTTAGCTACATTTAAGTGGCAAATATACTTCACAGTTCTCTCACTTCTGCTTTTTCAAGTGAAATATTTACCTCTGCTGAGCTGGTTGCTCATAAAAATATATTCTGTTCAATATAAGAGCATGAATATACATCAAAACATAGTTATTATCATTAGGGTTCAACATCTTAAATTTGGAAAGTCAAAGATATAAATGATGTGTGTTTATGTATTTGTGTGTATGTGTGTGTGTCCATCCATCTGTCCTTGTCAGTGAATGTGTGCAGTGAATGTGAAGTTTGTCGTGGATTAAGAAATACTGGTGAAACCAGAGCAGACAAAAGAACTCAAAACAGAAGATCCATTCTTGAAAGCCATAACAGAGTATATAATTCAACACACTTCACATACAGTATGTATGAATATTTCATAGAAACATTAAACAAGTGAATACATTTCTGTGACATCATGTTCTGAGCTAGGTTTCCTTGATATCCAATGTTTGATGTACATTTATTTCTCTTACAACACAATCCAAGAAAATTCCTGTGTCTACTATATTCTTCTAGCAAGTATACATTTTAATAACATCTAACCTTGAAATATATTTTGCAGGCACGTTGATCTTAACCTACATTTAATAGATTATATTGCAGTACGATGCATCCAAATCTAATACATTCCTTTGTTATCTTGATATAAACACAGCGATATAAGAAACAAGCATTTTAGTGACCTCCTTATGATGTGACATACACACTCTTCAGTGACACCCTGCCATGAAGTACACACATTCCAGTGACATCAGAAACAAGATGCACACATTCCAGTGACATCAGGAATGAGATCCACATATTCCAGTGACATCAGAAATGAGATATACACGCTTCAGTGATTTTCTCAACCATCCTCTACCACCTTCAATAAACACATTCACATGAGATACACATGTCAGAGATGTTCTAATCTAGTGAATATTGCAGTAATATTTTGATCTGAGATATATTTCCCATATATATATATATATATATATATATATATGTTTTTCTTTTTTTTTTTTTTTTGCTAAATTACTTACCTTCTTTAATAGCAGCGTCTCGGGTCATTGACATATTACGTAGAGGTACTTTAGAATCTCTCTTGTGGTTAAAGTTTGGTAGAGATGAGGAACTGAAAAGCAGAGAGAGAGAGAGAGAGTAAAAAAGAGTATTATGAGATTCTTTAGCCAGCAAAGTGTTGTTGCTTTTAACAAGGACAAAAACTATTCACATAAACATATCTTATCTTTTACTTGTTTCAGTCATTGGACTGTGGCAATGCTGGAGCACTACCTTCAAGAGTTTAGTCAAACAAATCAACCCCAGTACTTATGTTGGATTTTAAGCCTAGTACTTATTCATCAAACCACCAAGAGACCTAGTCCCTTTTCATCAAACCACCAATTGTCAAATGGTTGTTGGGGAGAAAAAACACACATACACACATCTACATATAGATAAATATGACAGGTTTCTTTCATGTCCCATCTACAAAATTTGCCCACAAGGCTTTGGTGAGCCCAGGGCTATAATAGAAGGCATTTGCCCAAGGTGACAAGCAGTAGAACTGAACCTAGAACCATGTGGTTGGGAAGCAAACTTCTCACCACATAGCCATGGCTCATTGTTTTCTTCAGATAATTATATTTAGTGCTATTTTTTATCTTTCAGATATTGAGAAGAATATGGAATAAATGAATGTTTATATTCTGATAGAAGTTACTGCTTTTCTCACCTTTGGTGAATGAAGCCTTGACCAGGAGGAGTTAATGGCATCAGATGGTGCTCAATATCTCCTCTTCCTGGTTAAAGTCACATTCGCCAAAGGTGAATGGAGGAGAGACATCATCTTTTAAATATAAACTTCCTCTTATTTAGAATTCTTCTCAAATATAAGAGACAAGATTACAAAGAGAATAGATGTAAGCATGGTAAAGCTATGACACTTTCCACAACATGGTATAAAAGTCAGCAGCATAGCTAGAATTGTTGGGGTTGGGTCACTGTCAGTGACACTTTTAAATAGACAGCACTTTTTGGGCTGATGTATAGGCCTGTACAGGCTAAACCCAAAATAGGATGTGGAGTGTGGTAGAAACAAAAAAGGATGCCTTGAGCAACACACACCGTCTTTCTTAAGACTTAAGCATTTAGATTACACACTGAAATGTAATGCTTATCTATTCATATTGCTTTGAATTAATCAATCATGAATTAATGTTGTAGCATCGAGATCTCGAGGAAGTGTTTATTTTTAGGTTAACATTGTAGTGTAGGAGTGAGAGGCCAGATCTGGTCAGCTCAAACATAAAACAGGTGGAATATTTGAGCCAGATATGGTCAGTTTAAATGTTAATGGGTTAAACAGCTGCAGTTTGAAGACAGCATGTAAAACATGTGGAGGCAGAGAGAGAGAGAGAGATATTCCAGTGGAGTTAATGTTTGATGATCTGGGGAGGAAGGACTGGGAATAATGGTTAGTGTAGGGTCTCAGTGAGGTTGAACGTAACATGGATGATGAGAGGAGGAGGAGACAGAATGAGTCAGGAATACCTGAGTGAATGCAGCATGAGACCAAATGCAGAGAGAAGAGAAGCAATGTGTCTGTGATTCAGAGGTTGGAGCCTGTTGGCAAGTGACATCATATCAGTTGAATGGACATGGTGTAAGATATGTCTGTGTGTGTGAGTAGCAGCAGGACCATCCCAGTTGTGGTTCCAGTATTCTATTATGGGTCTCATTTGAGCCTTGTGGAGAGAAGTTTAAAGACGTTGCGTAGACTTGGTTGTAATTCCCCTCTTCTCTTTATTATATATATGTGCATTTGAACGTAGCAGGGAACAGCAAACCTTTGGCTGCTATTTGGATCCCCTTGTGTCCACTTCTCTGATTGGTTGGTTTGGGCACAATTTGTCTCTTACTCGATTGCACCAACTTACCATGTATAACCAGTTTGAAGTGCAATATAGGATCACATAGGACAGTTTGTTTACCACCCTGTTTGAACCGATAGCTCCTTATAAAAACTCAGCTTTTCCTTGTTCTGAGGTCTTTGGTTCCGAACCTTTTAAGGTCTAGCCACTGACCAAGGTACAGCAAGTTCCAGCAACAACACCAGCCAAACACCATGACACGTTGAGACTTACCAACTTCGTCCAACAGCATCATGGCAACCTCCTTCTTCATCGCCACCATCATGCCCTTCATGTGTATATCATCTCTCTATGTACACAGCTCAGCAAGCATTTCACCCAAGTTCCAATAGTTCGAGACTTATTTCACTATGGATCAACAGTGAATATACAACCTACATGAACTCCTGTACAAGTGAGCCAGGCAGCTGCATTACAGCCACAACTTCACATACAACGTATCTGTAACTGGGTCAGCATCATGGCTGTGACTTCTTGATACAGTATTTCAACTATCGTGTACTATTGACTACAAATTGGTATTCTCATCTTTCTTATGCCTATGAACTTACGCCTTACTTCGATGGCTATGGACCCTTTCACTGCCTCTTCTTCATTACCATCCTTATATGTTCTTAACACACACATACATCTATGCTTACACACACACATTATGCTCGCATGCCGGTGGCACATAAAAGCACCCACTACACTCTCAGAATGGCTGGCATTAGGAAGGGCATCCAGCTGTAGAAACTCTGCCAGATCAGATTGGAGGCAGCCATCTGGTTCGCCAGTCTTCAGTCAAATCGCCCAACCCATACTAGCTTGGAAAGCAGACGTTAAAAGATGATGATGATGGCCTGTCTATTATTCTGTATACATGATACACATACAGACACACGTGAACATATCAATAAAATTTCTCTTAATCATTCCTATGTGGTTGTCTCTTTTCCCATCTGGCATGTATTTGCACTATTCAATCCTTTTTATTGTAAGGGCTGTGTGATATAGTACACAAGAGCCATTTTGTCCCCTTGCATCACATGGTCCCTTACAGTCAAAATATTTTCTGACCTGTGAAAAAGGTGGTCTTTATCACCTTGAGGCTTTTAGTTTCATGCTGTTCATGACAGGATTAGGGTGATGTGCAATGCTGCCTTCATGAAAAGAGTAGGAATTGTTTCTTGACAAGATTAATATGCCCCACATCCTGTAGCACTGGCGGTCCCTATTCATGATGTTACTACAGATTTGACATGAGGTATCCAGGTTAAACGTGTGATGCTTGGACGTTGATGGTTAGAGAGGAATGAAGTATGATATCGTTTGAATAAGGGTAGAGTGTTGTTGGAAATGATGACAAGTAGGTCGCTCGTAAATAAAAGAGTGTAGGGGACAAATCTAAGTCGCTCTGATGCTCTTTCATCTTAAGATTAATATTGTGTGTGGGGGTGGGTAAAAAATGTACGCAGAAAAAAGAAAGTCACTGATAAGGCGGTGCATCGAACAAAAATGTCTTGTGATATTTATTCCGCCTAAGATACACACACTCCAGATACGTTTGTCGTCATAAAGACTGAACCAGTGACTTTTTTCCTTCTTTCTCCAAGGAATAAGAAGTGCTTGTAGCATCAACTTTTTTTTTTTTTATCATGCAGCATATTCAAATGAAAAATACGAAAACATAGCTACAGAAGTTTAGATACAACATTGCATTACGTTTGGCTTCAATTATTTAGTCACCTTTAGATTCTCATTTGCTACATATTGAATAAACTTCACACGTTTTGTGATATGGTTTTACATCAGCTCAGTTACGAAGGGAGAGAACTTATAACGTTAGCAATGCGATGGGAGGCAACAAGATATTAAATCCGTTTCGGCAGTTTCTGCTCTCCCAACATCGAAATACTTTAAAAATCTGCGTATTTTTATACTCCACAGTAAAGCTGGTACAAACACGAATTTAGACACTGTTTGGTACATATGAAGAATCTTTCGCATCGACAAATTAAGAAAAAGCAGTTTTCTAGGGTAAAATGGACGTGTAGATTACGAAAAACGTATTTAAAAATAAGGCAAACTAACCATTTCAGAGATATTCGCATTTTAGGAGGGTTTCGAGAACAATTTGTGAAGGAAACTGTTCGGATACCTGGGATGAGGTGTAAGTACCTCAGGCAGTATATGGTGAGGTATCTATTCATCAAGTCTATTCCAAATCATGCTGAACGTCTCCATCACTTTTTTACGGAAAACAGTAAACTGTATCCGGGACTCTCTTAAAAATGTGGATATATTTGAAAAGATAAGCTTGTTCCATCACACTACATAACTTTTTTGTAATAAACACGTTCATTTTACCGTAGAACGTTGGGCAAGGTAAAACGCGTACACACGGGTCAGGGTTAGTTTTGGGGTTAGGGTTAGGTGGTGTGCACGCTTTTTACTTTCGTCCGTCACCCTCATAAAAATGCGAATATCTCTGAAACAGTTAGTTTGCTTTAATTTTTATTGGGTTTTTCGTAATCTACACACCCATTTTATCCTAGAAAACTGGGGTTTTTTTAATATGTCGTTTTGAAAGATTCTTCATTTTTACCCATTGTTTAACATATTACATAGTTTTAATGAAAACTGAGCACGGTATACAATTAGTTCATTATTATAATATTTTATACAATTAGTTCATTATTATAATATTTTTAGACATACAAGCGACTCCACTAGTTTTATAATGAAATGATATGTACATCAGTATTGATCTTGTTATATATCCTCACTACCTTACGAACACTAAATGATGATGATGAGAGCTGATCATAACTTACCGAGTAAAAGCAGGTTCCGGACGACTTATCCCACCACTGGCAGCAATAGCCTCCGTTTGACATCGCCCGCTGTAAGAGAAAACATAAAAGGACTTTATTGTTAGTACCATAATCCTTGTGGCCAATAAAAGAATTAATTGTTAGTACCATAAAAAAATAGATACAAAAAACACTTCACAAATTCATGTCAATTTATAAAACATCCTTATTTACAATTCTTAGATGATAAACAGCATTAAGCAATCCTTTCTACAATAGGGCACAAGGCCTGAAATTTTACAGTGGTGGGAGATCCGATTACATCGATCCCAGTGCCTGGCTGGTACTTATTTTATTGACCCTAATAGAATAAGAGGCAAAATCGACTGCAGTGGAATCTGAACTCAGAATGTAAAGACAGATGAAATGTCACTAAGAATTTTGTCAGGTATATTAATGATTCTGCCAGCTAACTGCCTTAGTATTAAATAAGGAATATAAATAAAGCACATCAGTGATATGTTGAAAGCATCCACTACATTCAGTGAAGTGGTTGACATTAGGGAAGGCATCCAGCCATAGAAACCATGCCTCTTTGGTTTGTTGGTTCCTGTCAAACTGTTGTCCAAACCCTGCCGGCATGGAAAACAGATGGTAATGATGATAATGAAATAAAATGTTGTGTCTGAGAAGTACAACAGTGAAAATAGTATCGAATCTCATCTTCAATAACAATGACAAAAATTTCTTAGATTGGTGCAGAGAGGCATATTTCTAAGAAAGGGTTTATGGTTAATTAAATTGGTCAAATTATTTTATCAATCCAAGAAGGAAAGTTGGGCTGAAAGTAAATTCTTCAACTGTTACAGACCATTGTAAAAATATTAAAACAAGCACTTCTAACAATTAAGCACAAAGAAAGGTCAATTTTTGCAGAATATAGATTTAGGATATGGAATGAGAGTGTGAATGAGTGAGTGTAAATTGTACCAATCTGTCAAAGATTTCAAGATGATTTGTATTAATTATATCTGAGAGTTAACCATTTTGTTACCACATTTCTGTTCTTGAGATATGCTGCCTTTGTTACAATTAATTTTGAAAATAATAAAGAATTTGGTAAAATAACTGTCATTATTAATTTGGTGTTTGATACAAATTAATATGAAAATTTGATGGAAGATTTTAATTTAACAAGTTTGTGAGAGAGACCCAGGGACTTTCTCAGGTAGGTTGGTATCTAAAGGCTTAAATAAACCAAGGGATATAAAATTCAATTTAATATTCAAATATACAACATGATATTTGTGACTGATTTGAACTCAATATATTTCAGCTGATATTCCAGTACAATACCAGCTTAGCTGTTTCCCTTCTACCCATTTATTCAATAAGTTACGGGACACTAAAACCCTTTTGATACCAACTCACCTGGTCCTGCAATACACACTCCTTGTTTTAACCCTTTCGTTACTGTATTTATTTTGAGATGCTCTGTGTTTCTTTCAATTACTTTAAATATAACAAATAATTTATTAAAATAACTCAGTTATCATTAAGCTAGTGTTAGGAACATAAATTGTGACTAAAGGTTTGGTGGAAGATTTTAATTCAAAACTTACGAAAACAAGACATTTGTACTACAGAGCCAGAGTCGATTTTAAAATAAAACTCTCCATCAAAATTTACATTCCAAACTGAGCTTAATAATGAAAAAGTTATTTTACTAAATTCTTTGGTTATTTTCAAACTTAATTCAAAGGCAGTGTATTTCAGCAGGAATATGAATTGGTGAAACAAGCTAAAAAGTTTATCAACAATACCTGAAACGAAACCGTGAACCTCTAGTTAAGAGACTGCCTCCTGACCGAACTTTAGGAGCATTTGTTGAACTGGACAGTCTGAAAAAAAAAGTAAAATAAAATATAAATAATGATTTCTTTATCAGATATAATGGCTGAGGATTATAACAGAAATCTTTATCCCTTTAGCATTCAGATTATTCCTGTCATACTCTTTTACTTATTTCAGTCATTTGACTGTGGCCATACTGGAGCACTGCCTTTAGTCGAGCACATCGACCCTAGAGCTTATTCTTTGTAAGCCTAGTACTTATTCTATCGGTCTTTTTTGCCAAACCGCTAAGTTACGGGGGATGTAAACACACTAGCATCGGTTGTCAAGCAATGTTGGTAGGGACAAACACAGACACACAAACATATACACATACTTATAAATATATATATATTATATATATATATATATTATATATATATATATATATATATATAGATATATATATATATAGATATATATATATGGGTGTGTGTGATTGTGTATAGAAGAATATATTAATAAAAGGAATTCCAACCTTGTCTGATTTTCACGTTTTATTTACAATCTTATAATGATATATTATAAGATAATATATTATAATAAAATAAAATAAAATGAAATAGTAGAATGTTAAATGTTCATTCTGATTGAACTAGTACTTTCATGCATTAAATTCTGCAATCTTCGGGTTCATGTAGTAGTGGTGACAGTCATGCTTCACAATTTTTGACTGTAGCAAGATGATTGATTCTGTGCTTTAAATACAGCTGGGTAGGCTCCAGAGTGCAAGGTTTTGCAAACTGTATTCTGACCAATCAGTGTGTAGTATCACTCAATTACTTAAGCTGATTGGTTGGTTGAGCTGATTGGTTTAGGTGTCACGCTTTGTTGGACATGTCAAGAGTCCTGTATCTTGACCCTGGCCGAAGCAGCAATTGTTGGGTTATTTTTAGAAATGTTGTAAATAGCCTTTGTCAGAGATTTTTATATTTTTATATTTCAATTGTCATCATCATCATCATTGTCAGCACCTTAATTATTGTTGCTAGTGGTGATGGTGGTGGCAATAGAACTTTTAACCCTAAATAAGATAATTTTCCTGCTATCTTCATCTTGATCACCTTTAGTATTGTTGTTGTTGTTGTTAGTGGTCATGGTCGTAGCAGTAGAAGTAGTACCTCTAAGTATTATTATCATTGCTTATTTAGCTTGGGTTTGAATTTATCAATAAAATTCTTTTCTCTGATTTTCCTCTTGATTTCACTTGGGCTGTGTAATTTGTAGAACGGAAATATTATATACATTTTCCGGCCACATGTTGCTAGGTGGTTACTCAAAGGTATCTGACGGACCTCTGGGTCTCTAATCTGTTGCCGGTGTACACGTGAGCGTTCTGATAGTGCGTTTCCCGTCTGACCTACATATATTTCTTCACAATTTGGGCATTTGATGCAGTAAATTAAATTTCTGCTTTCGCAGTTCATATTCGCGTTTGTGAATATTTTCCCGGTTTTTGTGTTTATATATTGGCCGGTATGTATGAATTGGCATGTGCCACATCGGCTATCATTGCATTTAGATACAGTGAATGTTTGGTCTTTGTTGCTAAGGTCAAATTTTGCCTTTGTTAGTAATATTTTCAAGTTTTTAGGCTGTCTTTTACTAAGCACCATAGCTCGATCCATGATTATGTCTTTTAATTCATTACTTTGGGCAATGATTGGTAGGTTTGCTTTGGCAATGTTGAAGATATTCTGGTGACATGGGTTGTGTGTCACTATGAATGGTATGACTTGTTCTTGTTTTCCTCTTCCTTGGGTTGTCCTAAGTTGTTGTATGGGTGTATATATATATATATATACACACACACATATATACAACAGGCTTCTTTCAGTTTCCGTCTACTAAATCCACTCACAAGGCTTTGGTTGGCCCAAGACTATAGCAGAAGACACTTGCCCAAGGTGCCACACAGTGGGACTGAACCGGGAACCATGTGGTTCGTAAGCCAGCTACTTACCACACAGCCACTATTACGCCTATGTAATATTTATTCACAATGTTTTGAATTAATCAAGCATTATTTTGTAGGTTGAAGATTTTCAATATGATAGTTTATTTTAGAATGTTATTGTAGAGTAGGCATGAAAAACCAAACTTGAATGGTTAAAATGTGAAATAGTATTTAGGTCTGATATGGCTGGTTTAAATGCTAAAGGGGTGATCCTTTCTAGAAACCATAAATAACAACTATATGAATTATTATTGTGAATGAAAGAAAAAGGATACAAGTCATAATGAAATTACTAAAGCATACACACAGTAATCCAGCAATTACCACACTCCTATAATCAATAATCCAATATTTTAGTTACATAACCATCTATAGCAGTGGTTCCCAAAATGGGCAATGGAAAGATTCAGAGGGGCATTGAAGTGGGGTGATAATGAGGTGGCCAAAAGGAGGCAATGGATGTAAAAGTAAACAAAATAATGGATTCAACAGATTAAGATTTCCATTCATGTACTTTTAGGATCCTAAAAGTACATGAATGGAACAACGTATCCCGTCAATCCTGTCTTATAAATCACTGAAAGCACGATTTTATTCTTTTCTACTCTAGGCACAAGGCCCAATTTTTTGTGGGGATGTGGGGGGGGGGGGGGCAATTAGATCAACCCCGGTATGCATTTGGTACTTAACTTATCAACCCCAAAAGGAAGAAAGGCAAAGTCGACCTCAGCAAAATTTGAACTTAGAACGTAAAGACAGACGAAATACTGCTAAGCATTAGCTCATAAGTGAGCACAAAAAACAGTTGTACTATACATGGACTATCATCTCCACTAACATTTCTTGTATATATATATATATAAACCCTCGTGGACATTAAGACATAAATTCCACTTAACTGTCGACAGGCAGAAAATGTGTGTAGAGTATAGGATGTGAGAACATAACTTACGTGAAGAAAAACTGTTGTTCAACAGCACATCGCCACAAGTACTTACAGGCACTGGTTGTTGGGCACTTGTAACCAATAGGTTGTTGCTTCTGGAAAAATAGAGTTACAAATAATATGTATATATATATAGATATAAATATATATATACATACATACGCACACACTCATGTATGTATGTATGTATATAAAACAATAGGAAGTATTAGCAATTAAATTGCTACCAGCAGTAAAACCTCCACTCTGTTACCAAATGACATTTGAAAGTTTCAAAAATTCTTCTAACTATTGCATGGAAAAATGTTTTTTAAGAGATGTGACTAGCTGACAAATACCTCAAATTACGAATGGCATTTTTTTATCAAGCCTCAACAACAAAGTGGAGAATTAGTATAAAATAAAGATGTTTACTTACCACCCTGAGGAATAAAAGAAAAAAAAATTTAATTGGGTAAAAAATTTGATAGATAGATACGAATGTAGGCAGGAATTTGTGAAAATTTGAAACTTAGATTTTCTGTTCTTTGTCAGAAGTGTCTTCTCTAGGGGAAACAAGAAACAGAAAAAATTAAATTCCTTACTTTGGGAATTAAAGCTAAAACCATATAACGGTGCAAAGAATTTCAAATCTATGATGCTTGTGCTTTTAAGTGCATCATCAAAGTGAAAGTAGTTTTAATTGAAGAGAGAGTAATCATTTAAACTGGTTTTCCAAAGAATTTCTATCTACTCAGTTTCAGTTAAAAGATTTATGGGGGTCAACCTGAATATGACACATGCCAAAGACACCACACAATGAGATTGAACCTGGGAATATGTGACTGCAATGCAAACTTCTTAACCATTCAGCCATGCTATCTCCTATGACTATAACTTAGTTTTAACACTTTTGATACTAACCTGCCTATGACTGCCCCTGGTTCTATAATACAAACACAGACTTTTGGGCACAAGAAGCACCATAAGAGTATACTGGAAACCTCATGAGTGATGTCTTATTGGAGAAATAAAGTAGGATTCATCTTAGAAAATTACACTTTTTTTATACTTTTATCCCCTTTGATGCCGACCAGCCTCAGACTGCTCCTGATTCTATCATACAAACTTTCTATTTTAATCCTTCCATCAAAATTTTATGTTAGCTTATATTTCAAACATCAGAGTATTACAAGTATTTTACCAGTTGTAGAAGAGTGAAGGATAAGGTTGGTTCAGGAAAGATCAGGAGTGAAAATACTGAGACATTAAATTCTATATATGCAGATTGTCTGTTTATGTGTGTAAGTGTAACAACATGAAAAGAAAACTATTTGGCTGTGCAGAAGTGGTATACATTCTCAGGCTTAGTTCACCATTCTTTGAGCTGACTCCACTAAAGCTTTCTCATAAAGTTACAGATTTTCATGGATAGGGAAATGGTGAACCAGATTGACTCAATACAGGCCTAATACTTACTTTACTGGTGCAAACAAGATGAAAGGTTAAGTAAACCCTAAAAGGATTTGAGTTTATAATATAAAATGAATATAACAAAATAACAGCTTCACACGTAGATACAAGACTAGAAACTTAGGGGGAAAGATTAGGGCTTAAATTACTAAATAGGTCTCATTACTTGACTAGTACATTATTTTATTGACCCTGGAAGGATGAATAACAAAGTTGACCTCAATGAGATTTGATCTCAGTATATGGAGATAATTTGTTAGGCATTCTACTGATTCTGTGAAACTACAATCCTGGATGTCAAATAATTATTCCAAACATAGCCAAATGGCTAGAAATTGGGGAGGTGTTGTTGACTAAATTGACCCCAGCATTTCACTAGTGCTGTATTTTATTGATCCCCAGAAGACAGAAAAGCAAAGTTAACTTCAGTGAGATTAGATCTCAGAATGTACAGAGCTTAAACTAAATATCGAAAGGTATTTTTTTCTGGTGTTCTAATGATTCAGCTAATCCACTATCCTGGCTGCAACCAAATAATTATTTCTACTCCAGATATGAGACCTGAAATTTAAGGGAAGAGGCCTGTTGAGTACACCAACCCCAGTGCTCAACTGGTACTTATTTCATTGATCACAAAAGGATGAAAGGCAAAGTTGACTTTGGTGGAATTTGAACTCAGAACACAAAGACAGATGAAATGACACCATGCATTTTGTCAAGCACAGTAACAATTCTACCAGCTTGCTGTCTTAATTATAATAATAATAATAGTCATTTCTACTATAAGCACAAGGTCTGAAAATTTTTCTCAAAGGGTGAAAGGCAAAGTCAATAAAGTTGGACAGAATGCCACTAAAAATTTTGTCTGATGTGCTTATGATTCTGCCAGCTTGCCACCTTCCTGAAGAGTGATTTCAAATTTTGGCAGAAGACAGCAATTTCAGGGAAGAGAGTAAGTCAATTACATTGACCCCAGAGCACAGCTGGTACTTATTTTATCAGCCCCCAAAAGGATGAAAGACTAAATCAACCTCGGTGGAATTTGAACTCAAGACAAAGACAAACAAAATGCTTAGTGGCATTTTGTTTGTCTTTGTCTTCAGTTCAAATTCCACCGAGTGTGCTGATGATTCTATCAGCTCAGACACACATATATGCACACACACACACACACACACACACATACATATAATTACATATATGCACACACACACCACATACATATAATTACATATATGCACACATACACACACACACACACATACATACATATAATTACATATATGCACACACACACACGCACACACACATACATACATACATATAATTACATATATGCACACATACACACACATGATCAACCTTCAATCTCTGTCTAAAGATGGTAAATTTACTGTCAAAGAAAGAAAGAAAAACACAAAAGAATTTGAAGAAAATAGTGCTTGCTTGCATTGACATGAAGTGAATGTGAAAAGGAACACAAAAGAAAAAGGATAGACATATTGATGTGCTGAGAGAAGGAGACAAAGGTCTGTTTGATTGAGAATACTTTGTATTGTTTCATTGTCCATTGAAGACCTCCCTCTGAAACATCAGATGCTTCTCTCATTCCAAGCTGATATGTTTAATTTTCCTTTCTATTCTACTGTAGAAGGAAAGGAGATTATTTATCTAAAGGCGTCATATCTATTGAAGATTATCTTTGTGTCTATTAGAATTTAGAAAAAAAACAAATATAATTCTTAATATCATAATATATGGTATATATAATACATGTAAAATATACAGAATATATATTTTACATATATGTATGTGTCATATTATAATGTCATTTTACACCTACTTTCTCAAAAATTATATAAATATATATATATATATATATATACACCAACATCAAATACCTTATGTAGAAACTAAAGAAAGAAATATTAAGTATGCCAGTATTCATCACATGTCACTGATAACTTAAGAGAATCCTTATAAAAACTCAATAGTAATGAACAGCTTAGAAAGATAAACATATCAAATGATTATTTGTGTAAGTTTTTAAAATTTTACAATTAAAATTTGTTAAATTTAACAGAAATGTCTAATATTAAAGAAATGTAAAGCAGCAATAAACTCAGAAATTTTATAATTGCTATTGTGTAAAAAACTGGTGTACCCCCTTTATTTTTATTTTTGAAGATAAGCCACAAAGATATGAGCCTCTTTGAAAGGGTTTAGATGGTTACATTGATTCCAGTGAATGATTGGGACTACTTTTAGTGATTTCACCTATTTCCCATAAAAATTCAGTTTTTAACTCAGAACATAAAGGGAAGAAAGTATAAACCAAAAGGTATTTTATGTTTTGCTTTAATATTTCTTATTTCTTTATTGCCCACAAGGGGCTAAACATAGAGGGGACAAACAAGGACAGACAAAGGGATTAAGTCGATTACATCGATCCCAGTACATAACTGGTACTTAATTTATTGACCCCGAAAGGATGAAAGGCAAAGTCAACCGTGGCTGAAATTGAACTCAGAATGTAAAGACAGCTGAAACGCTGCTAAGCATTTTGCCCAGAATGCTAATGATTCTATCGGTTCACCACCGACTTCAAATTTTAGCCCAAGGGGGTCAGTTGATACCACTGATTCTAGCACTTGACTAGAACTTTATTTCATTGACCTTGAAAACATGAAAGCCCAAGTTAATGTGAGTGAGATTTGAACTCAGAACATAAAGAGTTTGTTAAGCATTCATTCCACCACTCTAATGATTCTACCAATTTACTGTGTTTAATAACTGCTTTTTGTTTAAGCAGAAGGCCAGTAGTTTTTAAGGGAAGTGTGTTAATTGATTCTACAATAATTACTATAGGACTTTTAGATAAAGTTGTGGATTACTAGACCCAAACCAGCAACTGATAAAACATAGGGGCATTAAGCATCAGGTTTTTAATTAAGATAATGCAGCACCTTACAAATTGTAGAAAGCAGACTGCAGACACAGGTGATTATTCGTTGTTTGGATGATTTTAGATTTAGGTTAGGTTAAACAATGGCTATAAACATAGACTTTTCTTTTGTAATTAAGTCAAATAGTGTCACCCTAAATTAACTTGCCTTTACTTTTCCCTTTATGCATTCCAACACAAAGACTGTGGCCATGCTGGTGCACTGCCATGTAAGTATTGTCACACCTGCAGAGGGAAATGGACTTGTGACCCCCTAAATGAAAAGTGTGATGTTCTACCAACAGAACTATGTGGACACCTGTGTTTAGTAGATATCAGATTTGACATATTTAAGTTCATGACAGTTACCAGCTTCAGAATATCATGTAGTGTATTGTTCCTTAAACATTAGAATATTTGTTTCACAAAATGAAAAAAGAAAGGAAAAATTTTTTTTAAATATAACATGGTTTATAACATGGCCAATGTCCCATGTTGTAAATATAGTAAATTTTAAATGTTCAATTTCATAGCCAACACATTCGTCAAAACATTAGTGAAGTCAAGGATTTAAAACATAACATTTTATAAAGACAATATAAACCAGAAAACCCCTGGAAAAAGATCTATTCAGCTGGAAAAGAAATAATTACAATAAAAACATTTTTCCATTGGCACAACACATTGTCGTTTATTTTAATGATTCCAAACAGGTAAAAAGAAAAAAAAATCAACTACAATAGAATTCGGTCTTAGGATTATAAAGAAACAAAACTTTAATATATTTTACAATAAAGTTTACATCTCTTGCTTGGAGTATAGTCTTAATCATGTAGTTTTAATTAATTCAAGTCACAGTGCTGATTAAAGTTGTAGGTTAATCAATTAACATTATGGTATTAATTAATTAGTTATAGTCTTGATTAGTTACAGTTATAGTCTTACTTGATTAAAGTTATAGTCGTTATCAATTAATATTACTTACTGCCTTAATCAATTAGCTATAGTCTTCATTAAAATTATAGTTTTAATTAAAGTCAGTCTTAATTAACTAGTTACAATCTTTATTAAAGTTACACATTTCGATCACTTAGTTATTGTTAGGATGAATTCAAGTTATAGTCTTTACTTAATTAAAATTAATTAATTAAAATTATCATGCTGGGCTCATTATGAATGTCAACACTTCTTTATTTGTTCTACATTTAATTCAAGATAATCATTTCTTTTGCTCTACCAATTAACAATATTAATTGCTAATAGTTACATCAGAAGACAATACACATTTTAACTGAAATATATATATTTCTTTAGTGCCCACAAGGGGCTAAACACAGAGGGGACAAACAAGGACAGACAAAGGGATTAAGTCGATTACATCGACCCCAGTGCGAAACTGGTGCTTTATCGACCCCGAAAGGATGAAAGGCAAAGTCAACCTCGGTGGAATTTGAACTCAGAATGTAACGACAGATGAAATACCGCTAAGCATTTCGCCCGTTTTGCTATCGTTTCAGCCAGCTCATAGTTAATTCAATCACTCTAGAATATCACACTAAGTTTGCTGTATATAACACAATGCTGCTTCATAAATTAAATTACATCATTGCAATGATGGAAATGAGAAGTTCACACAGATGTACAGTGTTTCTCTGACTTTCCAGCTTACAGAGGTATTTGGGGTGGTGGGCTTATAGGGTCTAGTCCCACATTTCTAACCCAAACCTTTCAGACTTTCATGTACTCTTATTACCTAACACCCATTTCCATCACTGTGTTCACCACAAGGTTCAGTCCTTGTTGTGGTGTTGTGGCTTGTGTGTCTCAATGACCCTGAGAGTTATGCCAGCAGAGCTCAAGTTCCTGGGAAGAATCCCAGGCTGGACAGGTCAAAAGACAGAGGCGAGGCTAATATGGATCACCTCTTTCCAGAGGTAAAAATGGGTTTGGATAGAGCCAACACCTTAGCTAGTGAAAAGCAAAGATACAAAAGCATTGAGGACAATTCAAAACCAAGGAAACCGGGGAGAGGAAGGCTTCCCCCACCCAATGGAAACATATGACATGGTACAGCAAAGTCTGAAACAAGCTACAAGTAAAAGTAGAGATCTAACAGAAAAGACAGCTCAAAGTTGAGAGCTTTGGAGAAAAGTCATTGATGGCCTAGGCTCCACTGGCAACAGCTTAAGTGAATAAACAATTACTGTATGCTCAGTGTTGTGATTTGGATCACAGATTGAAATTGTTAACTGCACATAGTGTCCTTTGTTTAAGATATAGTAATTTATTTGACATGACTGACCTTGCTGAAAAGAATCATAACCTTAATAAGAATAGGTGAGCAATTTGGAAGTAATATATTATGTTGGCATCCAGCTGAAAAATCTGCTTACATAGAAGTTCATGCTAATATTTTAAATTGCTAGAACCATTCAAACATGCCAAAAAAAAATTGTGAATATATATACAAAAATATTTTGAAGAAAAATTAATACATACACAGATAATTTTTGGATTTTACATTAGTGTAAGGTTGGGATTTGATATTTTCTACAGAGAATACTCTCTCTCTCTTGGAGAAGTAAATATTCAATGGGGACCAATGTACTATTTGATTCCATACAGAACAGAATTAATGAAGAACAGCTGAAGTAAACATCAGTTTAGTAATAGAAGCCACAAAGGTGTCTGTCAACTTTATGGTGGTAGTCACATGACACTTTGTTTAAATAATAACAAACAACTTTTATAACGGCAGACAAACTATTCTTGATGAAATCTTTTTCCATCCATGAACCAATAAAAAAAAAACAGTATTATGGAATTTGACTCATGATTTCTATAATATAAGAAAATGCTATAAAGTTGTGATTTTATTAAAAAATTTACAAAATCACACAAAAAGAAATAAATGCAAGAGAGTTTATAAATTTTCATTTTCCTGAAACCCATTATCGTGATATATAATAATCATCATCATTATTATTATTATCATCTTTTGATGTCAAATTCTGCTTATTTACTATGTCCTAAAAATTGTAATACTGAGACTCTTCGAGGCTCATTATACCTAGCTGTAAACAGATACCATGGAACCATTTAGTCATGCTTTCTGCAGTTATTAACAGAAGCACAATATACCTAACATATGAATTTGCTTGCTTCCAGTACTGAGCTAAAATCATCCTGCAATTAAAGCATACAAGAGACCTACATTCTTATCCAGGTGGAGTGACAGGTTTCCCTGGCTTACTCATATCCAACTGGAATAAACTCTATAATAAAATAATACCTGGTAAACACTAGTGAATAAATATGGGGGGAAAAAGAAAGAAAATATCGCTATATTGGAGCTTTGTATTGTAAAAGGATTGAAGAAATTACATACAAGAAGTGAAAAAGTTAAATAAAAAGTTATTTAATAATGTAAGTCAAATAATACTTGCATTATGACAAAAACCAACAACCTACTAAACAAGGTAGTTATCGCGTTTGTTTGTTATACAAAAGGTATGAATACTTAAATTTGTAAAATGTGAATGGAAGAATAGAATATTTTTATTAGTTAAATAAATGTTAGGGCACTTAGACTTTAATCTTCTCAAGGCTATTGTTGATCTACTATTGGCAAAAATCTCTTGGTTAACTCTACTACTACTGCTATAACTACCCCCATCACTGCAGTTGACATATTTCTATAAGCTTGATTTTGTTATCTCAACTTTAGTAAGTTACCCTTTCATAAAGTACAATGGCCCATAAGTCTGGGGGTTTTGGCATTTGCTTCAGCAGTGTTAACCATAGATGAGACATATATGCCAACAGATAAAATGCTAATTTAAATAACTCATTTCGGAAGGCTGAATTACTATTTCTGTCACAATTAAGAAAAAAACTAAAACTGGAGAGAGTAGAGTTAAATATCTTACAACAAAGTGATAAAGTGAAATGAGCCTGTAATGGTGTATGAACACAATTGCACTTATGTTGGCAAAACAGGTATCTAATCCTATCAGCTATTTTCCCTCAATAGATTTTATATAACCCAAATAAAAGATATGGGTGTCTTTAAGAAGATAAAGAATTGCTTTATAAATGAAGCTGTGAAACAAAAAGGAAAATAATTTGTAACTGAAACATCAATCTATAGGTTCATCAGTTTCATAGTAAAAGTAAATGAAGACAATTGTTTTTAGATCGCAGTATCTTCTAAACCTTTTGACATACCAACACACCTGAAACTGCGCTTGGTTCTATGATTCAAACTTCCACTTTTAAAGTAAGATAAATTAAATCCATCAATCTTTTGTTTCTTAATGTTCCAAGCACCAGTTTAGTAATGTCAAAGTTCTTTTACTAAATTCCTTATTTTCAAAATTAATTGAAACAAATGTAGTGTATTTCAAACAGAAATATGGCAACGAAGGGCTTAATTCCATCATTGTCTTTAGCTCCACTCTCCTCACTTGAACAATAATCTGAGGGTTTTCTAAGGTTTGGTAAATAGATAGAAGACCATGATTCACAGATGAGGTCTAATAAAACTGAAACATGCCTGAATTAGAATAGATCTGGTCCACTATTCACTGCATATTCTTAATCAGTTTCAAATTTAGAGTTTTCTTTCTTGCAATTTTTGACAAGCATCATCACATCATTAATGCTAACAATTTTTGCTTTGCATTATACGTGTCAATTTGACTGCTTGAAACATCTTTTAAGCCACTATATTCCATATGTTAAACCACTCTATACGATATGTGTGTATACACACACACACACATTCAGTAATGACTTGAGTGTGGTAAATATATACCAGAACTAAAACACTCACATTTTATACACACACACACATATATATATATATACATCATCATTTAATGTCCATTGTCCATGCTGGCAGGGGTGAACGGCTTTACTGGGCTAGCATGCTGGAAGGCTGCACCAGACTCCAGTCTGACCATGTATATGTATGTATATATATATAAATAAGGATATGATCCTTAATTTAAAATAAAACAATGAACTTATCAAGTGGTCAGCATGGAAAAAATAACCTTCAAAGGTAATAGTTATTAAAATTATAAATTAGGGTATCTATGAGATACCACCATGCTGAAAATGTTTGCTACAGGAAAACTTAAGGTGGTTTTAGAGTTGGTTCATAGCTGCTATTTTCAGCAAGGTGGTATATCGTAGATATCCTAATTTATAACTTTTTATATATATATATATATATATATATATACACACACACATATATATATATATATACACACACACACACACACACAGACAGACAGACAGACAGACACACACATACGAGTGAGTGAATGAAAGTACTACTCAACACATTTGGTAGTTGTGGAACCCAGCCCAGTCAAGTGTGTGTATGGGTGAGTGAACACACAAATTATAATAAAAATGATAGAAAATGGTTGTTAACTTCACTTTCCATTATCTTTAAGTTCAAAATAGAAGAATGTATATAATAATAAATATAATCTTCCACCAAAAAGTGGACACATATGTGTACGCATGTATGTAGTTGATACATCTTTTCTGGTTGTATCCTCCCCGTTTCTCCACTTAGTTTAAAGAATATGTTTGAGGACTTCTAACCTAGTCATTAAACAATTGCTGTATGTGTGTGTGTGTGCGTATATACATACACACACACATATATTATGTAACTGTATATGGGTGTTTAATTGCATGCATGTATGTATAAAAAACTGAAAGAGTAATTTTAAAAATTTCTTTCAAGTAGAAAGCCAGAAAAGAGATTAAAAAAAAATTTACTAACTAAAAGGCAAGACCATTTTGAAGAGGTGTGAAATTAAGAAACTATAATACTAAGATACATAAGTTGCTGAAGAAATATTGGTAAAGATCAATTGAAGCGCAATTAAGCAAAAATTCGTATGGCATGACCATCCAGCTAACTAAATAATACCATTAGCTTGTGATCAGAGCTTGGCCAAAAAAAGCAGTGGAAAGAAGACCAATCAAAATTCGTTTGTGTATTTTCTGCTGATATGCAATCATTTTCTAAATTGTGCACTATATATGCGTAATATATAGAAATATATAGAGAAATAGATACATATGCATAGTCAATATTATACATACACACACTCACTTGTATACATTATACATACATTATTTATATACAGTGTGTGCGTGTGTGTGTATATATGTACACACACATTACATATACACAATATATAAATACATATATATATATGCACACACACACATAGACATACATACATTGATACAAGTACAAAATTGTCTTATTTTCATGTTTACATATTAAATCAACCAATTAATTGTTAGTTAAAAAAAAAAAACTCAGGGCTATCTACTGAACAGAACAGGCATTTATGTATATGTTAGAGTATATTGAGTGTGTGTGTGTATGTGTGTATTTGTGTGTGTGTGTGTGTGTATAAATATACTCACATGTACATATATATATATATATATATATATTCAAAAAAAATAAACATTTTCAAATGTAAATTTGCAAAATACGCTATAGAGCAGATGCTTAAAAAATCTAAAAAAAATAAACTACTTCAAATTTTGATAATTCTTTTAAAAATAAGATTAAAATATATACTTTTAATGAAATGAACAAAGAACAACTAAGAATAGTTGTTAATATAACGGTAATATTAATAAATAATGATAAAAATAAAAATAATAATAATAATTATTATTATTGATAAATCTATTATTATTATTATTATTACTTTTAAAAAGTACATTTTCGTCATGCAAGATACATTTCAATAATTGAAAAAAGAATAGATAAAAAGGACAGAGGAAAAACATTGCAATAATTATCATAGACAGAATAATAATAATAATAATAATAATAAAGATAGAATGAATATTTATTGCTGGAGTGCTTGTGATGAATTCTATTGAAGCAAAAAGTAAGTTTAGTAGCAAAATATATATTAGCTGCCAAAATGAATAACAAGTAGCTAAGTACTGCTAAAGCAGCTGCCCTCAGCAAACCAGTGACCAATATTGTAGCCTGTAGCCATTGTGAAAATATAACCTATTAAATAATAATAGATAAATAAATAAAAAAAAGTGCATCCCATTTTCGTTTATTAATGGTGTAAATATTTTAGATCAGCAGACACAAAAGAAGAAGAGAAAACGCAATGTTCTAGCATGTATATCTTTCACAGGAGCATAAACGGTACAAGTTAACAGAAGGGCAGGTCACTGTAACGGGTTTAATAAAACAGTACACAATCTAAGGGAGGTAACCCCATTTTTTTTTTTCCACAACTTCAGCTGTTTATTCGTAACCCTTTCATTACTGTATTTATTTTGAGATTCTCTGTGCTTCTTTCAATTACTTTAAATATAACAAAGAATTTAGTAAAATCACTTAGTTATCATTAAGCTAGTGTTAGAAATATAAATTGTGGCTAAGGTTTGGTGGAAGATTTTAATTCAAAACTTTTGAAAACAAGACATTTGTACTCAGAGCCAGAGCTGGTTTCAGCCAGGTTGGTAACAAAAGGGTTAAAGGAATCAAATCCAAGTAGTTATGTGTGATTCAGCCAGCCGTGGCCATCCCATTTATATTTTCAAGCATAGTGTATCGAAGAGTATATTAGCAAATATGGTCATGAAGAATGTTCTTTTTTAATAAGCCTTTATTAAACTTCAACTATAATACTAAAATTCACTGGAAGGGGTTGAAAGTAATGATAATAATAATAATCCTTTCTACTATAGGTACAAGACCAGTAATTTTAGGGGGAAAATAAATTGATCACATCAGCCCTAGTGTTCAGTACTTATTTTTGCTGACTCCAAAAGATGGAAGACAAAGTTGGCCCCAGCAGAATTGGAACCCAGAACACGGAGGTAGATGAAATGCCACACTGCATTTTTCTCCAGGGACTAACGTTTCTGTCAGCTTAATAATAACAACGATGATTTCAAATTTTGGCACAAGGCCAACAACTTCGGGGTAGGGGTAAGTCGATTACATCAGCCCCCGTACTAAAATGCTACTTATTTTATCAATCCTAGAAGGGTGAAAGGCAAAGTTGACCTCGATGGCATTTGAACTCAGACCATAAAGACAGACGAAATGCCTCTAAACATTTTGCCCAGTATGCTAACGATTCTGCCTTCATAATAATAATAATCCTTATTACTATAGGCACAAGGCCTGTAATTTTGGGGGAGGGGGACGAATCGATTACAGCGACCCCAGTGTTTCACTGGTACTTAGTTTATCGACCTCAAAAGGATGAAAGGCAAAGTCGACCTTGGCAGAATTTAATCTCAGAACATAAAAACAGATGGAATACCACTAAGTATTTCACCTGGCATACTAACGACTGCTAACATGCTGCCTTAATAATAATAAGAACAATCGTAATAATAAAAATGTCCTTTAGAGGAAAATTATTATAATTGTTCTGTTTATTCATAACTTCACAATTTCTTGTTTTGTTTCAATTTAGCTTGGTCTACATTAATTGATTTAAAGAGAAAAAAGTAACCTCATTCAAGCAATCAAAACCTGATTTATAGAATACACATATATTTGTACAATGGAACTTTTAAAATACAGTTCTTTGTACATAATATATGACTAAGGGTCATTTTTATGTTTCATCAGGTATGCCATTCAGAAAGTTCCACAGACTGCAGTTTACTCCTAACACTGATGCGTCCTCACTGGCTAACGAGGATCATAAGTGGTGACTTAAGCTGTCATGATAGAAAAAGATGATTTTAGAGAATTAAGTTTCTTAATGAGCCAAGATTAATGTGACCAAAACCAGAAACAGGTATATATTTAATGAGAAAGTGTGTTAATAATTAAGAAAAAAAAGAATAAAGAAGAGAAATAGAAAATGACTAGTACAATGTGGGAACTGAATTGCTGTCTCCTGGTTTACTACATTGCCAATATGTTTAGAGGATCCTATATTCAGTTAAGTTTCTAAATTTACCATTTCTGAATTAAAATATTCAGCTCGCTTGATTTAGAAACAAATGAAAAGGCAACAGTTATATGTAAACAGCCTTCGACAAATTGAGTGATTAATCCTTTTATCTTTCTTTTTTTCTTTTACTGGTTTCAGTCATTAGACTGTGGCCATGCTGGGGCACCACCTTAAAGAATTTCTAGTCAAATGAATCAACCCCAGTAACTTTTTTTTGTTTTTAATGTCTGGTACTTATTCTATTGGCCTCTTTTGCCAAACTACTAAGTTACAAGGACATAAATAGACCAACACTGGTTTCAAGTGGTGGTGAGGACAAACACAGACAAACACATAGATATATAAAGGCTTCTTTCAGTTTCCCTCTACCAAATCCACTCAGAAGGGTTTGGTCAGCCAGAAGCTATAGAAGACACTTATCCAAGGTGCCACACAGTGGGACTGAACCCAGAACCATGTTGTTGGAAAGCTTCTTACCATGCAGCCATACCTGATTGATTATTTATTATAATAAGATATAGTCAGTGTGTGTGTGGTAATTAGCAGAATGACCCACCCAACATAAAAATTTATTTATGATTGTTCAGTTTATAATTGTTGGTTTTAATTCACAGTAAAAAATATTTTAATGTAGGTAATCTTGTCAAGCTAAATTTTAAAAGTTTACATCATTTAACATTTGTTGAATAAAGGTTTAAAGATCGATTTGGATTCAAGACAAGAAATTCAATTAATGTTAGGTAGAAAAAAAAAAGGAGTTGCTTCTTAAACATTAAAAAAAAATAATGGCAAATAGTAATAAAATAAATAAAACCACTTAGCTAAATAAAAATACCAATCAAATCTTAAGATAGATAACAATAATGATGATTTTTTAAAATACAATTATATGCAATTTAAATGATAAAATAAAGGTGAAGCTTGCAAAAGAAATAGATGAAAATATTAAATAAATAAGAGAAAGAGAAAAGCTAATGAAGAAAACTTCAAAGCAAAGACAGAATAAAAAACAAGTAAAAAGCAGTTAATTCTTATCAACAAATGATAAAACCAGCAGATTCTGAAAGAAATTTCAGAAACTGGCTAACGGTACAAATATTGGCTCCTGGTGTCATGACAGCTACTGACTCGCTAAGTTGCATAGCCACACAAAAAAGTGGTATTAAAAGAAATTTTTATTAAAAATATTTTTTTTTTTTAAATTTCCCAATAACCAGAACCAATGAAAGAAATCCTGATTTTACCATGTCTGTGCCAGTGCACAAATATTTGCTGCCAGTCATCTACAACAGAAAGGTAATTCTAGGTTTAATAAAAAAACAAGAACATTTGTTACCTTTTTTTTTTTTTATTATAAGAAAACAAGAGGAATTTGTTTTTTTTTTATTTATTATTTCTTTTTATGTTTTTTTTTAATCAGAAAAATCTAAATACTGGATGTTGTTGTTTTGACCATTTTGGGACCATAACAATACATACACACACTTACATATGTATTTATGTATGTATAAAATAAATATATATATAATGACCATTTTCGGACCATAACAATACATACACACACATATGTATTTATGTATGTATAAAATATATATAAATATACAATTATAAATATATGATTATAATTAAGGGTATGAAGGGACAACGCCAATATGCTAGACATAAATGTCAAATGTCTACAAACCACTCTAAATTTTGTCCTTTTTGGAAAAAAGAGAACAAAATTTTGATTGGTTTGTAGACATTTGGCATCTACTTTTAGCAAATTGGCGTTGTCCTTCTAGCACCCTTAATTATAATTATATATTTATAATTATATACTTAAATATGAATTTTACAACATGGTGGTTATTATACGTTGGCCACTGATATAATCACTTTAATGAGTATATCCTCAATTTACATACATATAAGTTTAGAAGTGTTGATCCTTAACTGTGGTGAGAACCTGTGGAAGAGGTGGACCCAGGAAGAGATGGGATGAGGTGGTGAAGCATTATCTTTGGATGTTGGGTCTCACAGAGACAATGATAAATGACCAAGACCTTTGGCAGTTTATTGTGCTTGAGAAGACTAATCAGGCCGAATGAAATTGTAGTTGTAGAGAGTGCTGGGGACACACAAAAGGTACCCACTACACTACTGGAGTGATTGGTATTAAGAAGGGAATCTAGCTGTAGACACCAAACCAAATCAGATTGGAGCCTGGTACAGCTCTCTGGCTTACCAGTTCCATTCAAACTGTCTAACCCATGCAAGCATGGAAAATGGATGCTAAATGATGATACATGTATCCTACACACACACACATTATACATATATATATATATATATATATATATAATGAAATTATTGTATAGAATGCTCAGGCACACAGGTAGCCCATTCATCTGTAAACAAGTAACCCTGCTGTGAACTCACATCTTGTTCAAGCATAGAGTTGTGATCTCAGTTATTAGAGTTACATTAGTAGGGGAGAAAAGAGAGAGGGGAGAGAAGATGGACACATAGGCTTGAAGATAGTGCTTCCTTACAAGAGTAGAATTTGAGGGTGGGGTTTCTGGCCTTAAATCAACCAAGCACTTAACTGGCATTTGATTTTTCTTCATCTCCCAAAAGGTTGAAAAGCAAAGCTGATCTTGGTGGGATTTAAAAACTAAACATAAATAGCTGGAAAAAATACTGCAAGGTACTTTATCTGATACACTAACAATTCAAACAATTCACTGTCCATAATAATCAATGCACAAGGCCTGAAATTTTGGGGGAGGGGATAGTTGATTACAGCAAGCCAGTATTTCACTGGTACTCTATTGACCCTGAAAGGATGAATGGCTAAATCAACCTTGGCAGAATTTGAACTCAGATCATCAAGGCAGATGAAATGCTGCTAAGCATTTTACCTGGCATGCTAATGATTCTGCTAGCTCACCGCCTTAATAATGATGATAATCCTATAGGCACAAGACCTGAAATTTTGGGGGAGGGGATAGTTGTTTACATCGTCCTCTAGAACTCAACTGGTACTTAACTCAGAACATTAACGTGTTAACGATTCTACCAGCTCACCATCTTAATAATAATAATCCTTTCTACTAAAGGCCTGAAATTTGAGTGGAGGGAGACAAGTCAATAACATCAACCTCCGTATTTCACTGATATTTAATTTATCACCCTTCAAAGGATGAAAGGCAAAGTCAACCTTGGTGGATTTTGAACTCAGAACAGGTGGAATACTGTTAGGCATTTTGTCCAGTATGCTAACGATTCTGCCAGCTCACCACTTTTTTTTTAATGTTAATAATTCTTTCTACCATGGGCTCAATGCCTGATATTTTGAAGGAGTGCGTAGATCAATTACATCAACCCCAGTGTTCAAATAGTACTTATTTTACCAAGCCTGAAAGGTAAAGTCAACCTCAGCAGAACCAGAACTCGGAATGTAAGAGAGATGAAATGCTTGACAGCATTTTCTCTGACATGCAAAGATTCTGCCAGCTCACCACCCCAAGCCATGTGTTGAGTGGGATTGTTTAGGGTTTGAATAATTCACCCCTAGAAACACTGGTGTTTTGTTCATCACCCTTAAACAACCCTTATTCAGGAACCTTTTGAGCATGATGGGCTACTCAGCCTGAAGAAAATTCTAACTGGGCTCCACCTCCAAGGTCATGTGCTGTTTATCTCTATATGGGATCACTAGGTCACGCACATATGGTTGTGATGCATATGCCTGGTGTACCCTTATCAGGCGGGTAGTCATGATGGGTATATTGGGCTTCATATATTTGTACCCCTAGTCTCACTTTGATGGCATGCGCTGCTCTAACTCAATAATAATAATATCTATTATTATTACTATTATTTATCATTATTATTTCTTTTATGTGTCATAAGACATTAGATAAAGGGAACATTACAGGGAGGGTTTACAATTTGTGTGAGGCTTTAATAATAATTTCTAATGTTAGTGAAAAGGCCCCATATTTTTGAGAGAGAAAAACAGTCAAAAACAACATCAGTCATTGACAAGTGCTTATTTTATCAACCCTGGAAGGATGAAAGATGAAAAATGATAAAATTGATGGCATTTTTTGCAGGAGCTCATAGTCAGATGCAGTAGAACTGGAAAGAAATGTTCGTTCATTAGTAAAAGAATAAAGAATTACAAACAAAATATAATTTTGAAATGTAATGAACATTGGAAATGTTCTAAGAGAAAGATTTAAAAAAAAAAAACACACTATCAAATTCTTATTATTGAAACTTTAAAAAAAAAGCAAAAAAAAAGTTAACTGCGAATTTTAGTGTAATTTCACTCCAAATAAAATATACATAAATGAATGAGAAATATATGTAAATGTTGTTGTTAACCATTTTTGATTAGTTTTGTGTACACATGTGTGTATGTATGTGCATATGTGAATAAAAACTTGCAACATTTAAACTAAACTAAAAACAGTGCAATCCAAATATCCGACAGTGAAATATATTCAGTGAAAGTGACAGTTGATTAGTGAGCATTTCATTAGACTATATCAACAATTAACCTCAACTAACATATATGTTTGTGTGATTTTGTCAACACTAAGTTTCAAAATCAGTGTATTCTCAAGGCATCTTCAGGTCATGTATTTCTACATTCACACACGTCTTTTGAATAAGATTTGATTGCATGCACTTGTGTAACATGTAACACACATAAAACAAAGGTCTCGTTTTCTATGCAAATAACCTAAATTCTACAGTGGTGAGGAGAGGAGGGATCATATATTCAATCTTTATTTATAAGGAGCAGAAATTGAATGGGGTATCTTACGGAAGTCAATCCTTGCTAAGTATAACATGTACTAGTTTTTATCTCAAGGCTGCAAATCATATACATTGGATAATTTGATATATATATATATATAGATATATATATGTATATATATATGTGTATATATATATGTATGTGTTGATATATATATATATATATATACTCAGAATTTTAACATCTACTGTTTTAAATATTTTTTCTTTACTAGTTTCAGCTCGAGAGCTTTGGCCCTGCTGGGGCACCACTATTAAAAAATTGCCAGCACATGGCTAAACACAATCAAACCCTATACCTCTCAGATAATGGCTGAGTACTTTGTATCATTAAGTTGAGCAACACCTTTTTATATATACACACTAACTACCACCATGCAAGTGTGTGTGTGTGTGTGTGTGTGTGTGTGTAAATATAATTAGACTAAATCATCACCAAACATGTTCAGATCTTAGAAGTCATCCCTTTCCATCATAAACCAAATATATTATGCAAGTAAAAGTGTGTATGTGCATGTATGTATGTGTGTGTGTGTGAATGCACAATGAAGGTGCCTGGTATAGTGGTTTGGGTGTTTGGGTCACAATCATAGTATCATGGGTTCAATTTCTGGACTGGGAGGTGCCTGGTGTTCTTGAACAAGGTACTTCATTTTCATACTGCTTCAGTCTATTTCGTTGAAGAGGATTACCAGCCTAAAGCTGATGCAGCCCTCCCTCCCCCTCTCACTCTCCAGCTTCCACAACCTGGATGTGCCACAAGGTCAAAGAATGGATGTGATAAGAGGGTATTTACGGCTGCTTGTGATGATACAGGCACCTAAAACAATTAGCAAAAGCATGGTACACCCTACCAAGCCATACTCATTCCTGGGTGACAGCTAACTTTTCATCTAGCTCTCTGCTTGTCTATCTATATGTATGTACATATGTATGCCTGTGTTATATTTTTTTTCTTTAAAATTAAGAAAAACATTGGCACATACAACTGTTCCCAATTTATGGACAAGTTTAGCAGTTTCAAGAGAAGATCAGTTGTTACCATCAACCCCAGTATATGACTGCTACTTTATTTTATGAACCCCAAGAGGATGATAGGCAAAGTTGACCCTGGTGGGATTTGAACTTAGAATATAAAAAGTCGGAAGAATTACATCAAGACATTTTCTCCAACGATTCTAGCAATCCACTCACTGTCTTCTTTGGTATATATAATGGAAGTGTTTGGTGTCAGAACATAGTCAATGGGTACTTAACTAACACTTGGGTTTGGTTAGTATTTAAAATAATGCAGATGTTACTTGTACTTATCTTATAAACCTTTTCTTTTTAAAAATTTTAAACCAATGAAAGGCAAAGACAAATTTTGATGAAATATGAACTCGTAACACATGAGAAATAAACTAAACACTGCAAAGCACTGAACCATGTTAAAATGGCATCGTAATAGATAATAAAAATGGTAAATAGCCAGAAATGTAGCATAGCACCATAGATAGACCAAATAAGAAATTTGCATTATCAAATAGTAAGCTTATTTATTATCAAAGCTGAAGAAGCAAGCAGTGTATGCATATATACACATAGGTATATAATGTGTGTGTATGTATGCATGTGTGTGTGTGTGTGTGTGTGCATTTGTAGCTGTGTGTTTTTGCTTGGAGAAGCAATAAAGTGTATCAACTTGTTTGTTAATGAAACAGGTTTCTAAGCAAAACGAAGGGCTTATACAGGAATATAAAGAAAAATTAATCCTTTGAGCTAGGAAAGGAAAATTAAAAAACCCACACTGAAACCAATTCCCCTAAAAAAAATAATAATAATAACCCTTTCTACTAAAGGCACAAGGCCTGAAATTTTGGGGTGGGGAGATAGTCGATTACACGAACCATAGTGTTTGATTTTCATTGACCCTGAAAGGATGAAAGGCGAATTCAACCATGGTGGACTTTGAAATCAGAAAGTAAAGACAGGTAAAGACAGGCAAAATATCGCTAACCAATTTGATCAGCATGCTAATTGTTCTGCCAGCTCCCTACCACCATAATAATCCTTTCTACTATAGGCACAAGACCTGAAATTTTGGGGCAGGGGCTAAGTCAATTACATCGACCCCACTGTCCAACAGTACTTGTTTTACTGACCTGGAAAGGCTGGAAGGTAAAGCTGACCTTGACAGAATTTGAACTCAGAATGTAAAGACAGATAAAGTGCCACAAAGTGTTTCACTCGGCATGCTAACAATTCTTTCAGTTTACCGCTTTAAAAATAATAATACTAATAATAATTCTGAGAAAGTGATTGCAGAATTTTCATTTCAGTAGAATAGTATAATCAGAAAGGACATTATTAACCTTTCTAACAATCATATCTACTAATATGATGAATTACATACACCCACTGAATAACGAATAAAGACAAAGAAAAAAAAAATTTTTTTTTTTTTTGTCTGGAACCACCATGCCCGTACAACACACAAACAAATAAATAACTGCTGGATGTATTTGAAAGCTTAACTTTATTAGTGGGTTTGACAAAAATCAAACGATGTGGGGAGAATGGTGAACAGTTAAACAGAAATATGCAGAGAGAGAGAGCACAGCACAACTCCTCATTGCCCTTGTAAAAGCAAGGAGCAACACACTTGACTCACCTTCTTTGGGACTTCCTCATCCTGAAGAAAGAAGAACAAAAATAAAGAAGGTCAAGATTAAACATGTAGAAATAACTTCATTATTATCAGAGACAGGGGTTTATTGGTTTATTTAAAAAAGGGCTCACTTGATAAATCTCTGAATTAGTGCATTTTATTTTATTTTTCTGGCAGAGTGAACACATGGTTGTTTTATCATGGAGTGATAAAGATTATGGCTGATGAGAATAAAAATGGTTTAAATATTTGCATCCAATCTTTTTTGTTTTTTTTTATTTATTTTTTATATATAAAATAATGTGATGAAATACAACAGAATTTGTGATTCGATGAGAGACTGAAATATCTGAAATGGTGAAAGTATTAGTGAAAATGGTGAATGACTGTAAAACAAAATGGTAATAAGTGTGTGTGTGTGTGTATATATTATATATATATATACATATATATATATATACACACACACAGTGTCATATACATACACACACACAGACATATATATATATATACACACACACAGACATATATATATATACACACACACACACAGACATATATATATATACACACACAGACATATATATATATACACACACAGACATATATATATATATACACAGACATATATATATATATACACAGACATATATATATATATACACACACAGACATATATATATATATACACACACACAGACATATATATATATACACACACACAGACATATATATATATATACACACAGACATATATATATAATACACACAGACATAATATATATATATATATATATATACACACAGACAATATATATATATATATATATATATACACACAGATATATATCTATATATATATATATATATATATATACACACAGATATATTATATATATATATATATATAATACACACAGACATATATATATACACACACAGACATATATATATACACACACACACAGACATATATATATACACACACACACAGACATATTATATATATATATATATATAATATATATATATATATATATACATACACACACGTGTGTGTGTGTGTGTATGCTGCTTTAAGTCAAATGAATGAAGGGATAGCTAGATAGATGTGTATGTACAAAGAAAAAGATTACTAGTAAACAGGCAGCAACTTGAATTGGTAAAACTTATACAGTGACATTCAAAATTTGCATAAATTCATATACCATAAGGATAGAAAGCAATCTAGCATTTTGGGGCACCTTTTTGTTCCCCTCAGTTGAAAGGTCAGTCCCAAAACACTGAAGTCCTTTTCCCTCTGAGTTATATGAATTTACCTGAACTGAAGAACTTGATTCATACAATAATACACACAAATAAATGTATACATATGGATTTCATAGTAATGGCAATATGATCTGAAGTAAAAGAAATGATAAATGATATCCCTATATCCTTTCTCTGAGTACATTTTGAAAAGTGAACATCATGAAAGCAGGGGTCCTCAGACGTATTTCCATCATGAACCAATTTCATGCAAGAGAATTTTTCCATGAACCAGAGGGTCGCACACATAACAAAACACAATAACATAATTTCATTGAGAGCATTGTAGTTTCCTTGAAGCATTGTAATATCAAAGAGGGGGGGGGTAATTAGGAAGACTTCCGACAATACAGGAAGTTTCATAAAACCTTTATTTTCCAGGTGCAAAGACCCATTCTCAGAAGAAAAAAACTGTCTGGGAAATGTTTAGTTATACAGGTTCTGTTAACCCATTCAGATCCCTCAGTATCATATTAGCAGCAACAGTCACTCTCCAAATATTGGTGTAATTTGGAAAGCACTGCTGCTAACATAATGTTGAGGATTTTGAATGGGTTAACGGAATTTGTATAACTAGACATTTCCCAGACTGTTTTTCTTTCTGAGGATGAGCCTTTACACCAGAAGTATGAAGGTTTTGTGAAACTTTCTGCATTGTCAGAAACTTTCCTACTATCCCTTTTTGCCCTTCTTCAATAATTTAATTATTACATATGTGATTTAATAATTACATATATACAAGTGGGTGCTGAAAAGTTCCTGGCTTTAAGGGTTTCACAAAAGGCCTGGTTGGAGGCCCAACTTTCTGAGCTCTTTTACAAGGCTTAGAAAAACTGAAGGACATCTGCAATAAGTGTGTGAATCTGAGAGGGGAATATGTTCAATAAAATCATAATTAACAGATCCTCCTGTGCTTCATTTTACCCAAAGCCAGGAAGTTTTCAGCACCCCTTCGTATAATAAATATAAATATATATATATATTTATATAAATAAATATATAATGTAAAAAGACCCAGCAGGAAATGATAAAGAATAAAATAGAAATAAAATTTTAAAATTTATTCTTTCTGAGTAGTTTGGTACCAGATGATCCACAGCCTGGTACTGGTTCATGGTTTGGTGGTTGGGGACCCCTGATGTAATGCACTGAGGTATTTAATGGTGATACAGTTAAATAGTATACAGAATAGAAATTTATCAAACACCTTGGTTACATAGAGAAAAGATGACATGAAGGAAAACAAAAAAATCATAGTATGGGATTGTTGATGTTTTTTCTCATGTTAATATCACAAAGAAAAAAAAAGGCAATAATATAAATATTGCAATGTATTTCCATAATGTAGGCATTAAGTATCAATTAAAACTGATATTTGTATAATAAAATTCATGAAATATGATGAAATATAGTTGCATATTACTGAACATATATATGCTATTCTAGAGAATGGTCCTAACTTCTTCAATATGATAAACACACATAACATTGAACATTGTACAAATCATTCAACCATTTACAAATATTGCTTGCTTGCATTAGATTCAAAAGTGGTGAGGGATAATGTGATATTAGGCATTATGAGCATCAATATCAGACACAAAAAACACTGATGGGGCTTGAACTTAATGTTTCACTTGTCAAACGACAAGATTACCAAAGGCTTATCATTCTATCTTCTTCAGTCAAGTAGCATAAGTTCTTTAAGCCACTGTAACTCTGTAACTTAATTTTATTTTATCTCCAGAAGATAAATCATCAGTCACTTAGCACTAGCAGGATAGGTAATTCACTAAATGTGTAACCTAACAAGACATTCCACCTTAGTTTAAGGTTTGCAACAAGAAATAATATCCACCTTCATGGATCAAATTATGAATTAACTATTACACTTTTTATGGAAGTGATACAGGGTATAATAAACACCATTTTGCTGGTAGAATAGAATAAGAAGATCACTGACAATGCTTGAACAATATTGCCAGTTACACTAAAGTGTGCCTACCAATTGCTCTTCTCAGTTTTAGAGACTAGAAATTATTTCTGCTATTTGATTATCTCCACACGATAACTTCTTGGTCATGTTGTAAAGGTACCAGCACAGAGTCTAGTCCTTATTGTGATGTAGTGGCTTGTATGCCTCAATGAGCCTGATAGCTATGCCAGAAGAGTGCAAGCTCCTGGTAGAGCATCCCATGCTGGACAGGTCAAGAGATAGAGACCAGGCATCACCTCTTCCCAGAGGTAAAAGAAAAAAAAGGGGGGGTCTGTGTAGGGCCAACACTCCTAAACAGAAAAAGCAAAGTTATACAGAAATATCGATGACAATTCAAAACTAAACAAGACATGGGAGAGTAAGGCTTTTCCTCAGGGAAACATTTGATGAAGTGATGCTAAATCTTAAAGGAACACAACATCCTCTAATACACGTCAGGCCCTGACCTGGAACCTATAAAAGGTGGAAGAGAGGTCATTCTAACAGTAGCTGAAAGTGGGATACTATAGCAGAATTGAAAAAGCAAGGATCTAGCTTCAGAGAAGCAGAAAAGACAGCCGATGGTCAAGAACAGTGGATAAAAGTCATTAGTGGCTTATGCTTCACAGGGAACAACGGGCCTAAGTAAGTATATACATGTAATACTGGTTGGATCTTTATCTGCTCTGTCTCAAATTGTCGCTTATAATGCTTAATATCATTTTCATTAATTCTTATTAATCACATACAATTACTGAGGCAAAAATATAATTTTACAATATGTTTTCCCTACTAAATTTACACTTGCATATATACCTTATATTACATTTACCATCATTCAATATCATAGTTTATGAAACAATTCCCAATGTTAGATCCCTCTCTTTCTCTGGAGAATTGATTTTTGCAGTTACAGACGACCATTATTGCTACAAATTTTCTTGAATCATAGAATTTCCATTTCTTTCTTATAAACACATACAACAAACCAATTCCAATCTCAAAAATACATACAACATGTATAATGTCACATTGTAACATAACATCATATCAATGCAATATAATAATATATGACAATGGCATGGCAATGTTATATCACAATGATATATCATTACAATATAAGATTATCATGTCACAAGGTTATGATAAGCTGCTGGTATCACAAAGTCTATACAATGTTTTATTTAACTGCCATCTACATCATGTTATCATACTAACATCACAATAAATTTACAATGTTCCAAACATCATAATAATATTCAGATGCAAAACCTTGTTGTCCCTATGTCTCTAGTTGAGACTTTGGTGCAACTCATAAATTAAAGCAAACCCAAAACATAATATTAATAAAGGCCCCAAAGTGCTATCATGTACATTGTTTTGTTTTTGTATACAAGATGAACTAAAGCAAATATTCTACTCAATACCACAGATTTACTTGTCAGTTGTTTGACCTTAACCAGTTGAGCATCTCCCTTGTGGCTGATGATATGTGCATCTCTGATCATGAGCAGAAGTTGTAATGGAGCATCATAGCTATGTGTTGAGAGAAATTTTAGGAGGTTTGGATAATTCACCTTTGGAAACATGGAAGTTTCATTCAACATCCTTACACAACTCTTGTTCAGGGAACTTTTGAGCAGGATGGGCTACTTGACCTGAAGAAAATTCTAACTGGGCCCTACCTGCAAGGTCATGTACTGTTTATCTTGATATGAGACCACCATGACATGCATATATGGTTGTGAGGCATGTGCCTGGTGCACCCTTATCAGATGGGTATACTGGGCTTCGTATATTTTACCCCAATGTCACTTTGATGGCATGCACAGCTCTCTCACTCAGTAATAATAATAACAATCCTTTCTTATTTTGGTACCAGGCCAGCAGTTTTGAGGGGCAAGGAACTCAATCACATCAACTCCAGTGCTCAAACAGTACTTATTTTATTACCCAAAAGGCGAAGTTGACCTCAATGGAATTTCAACTCTGGAAGTAAACATGCCTGAAATGCTAAGTATGTTGTCCTTATAATAATAATAATATTAATAATAATAATAATAATAATAATAATAATAATAATAATAATAAATAAATAGTACAAATTTAACAAAATCTTAGTTCTCAGATTCTGGTCTCCTTTCCTATACAATACATGATTCCTGATCATAAATTACACCCAGAGTAAAATAACTAGCTTGTTGTTACTTGAGGTCTTTCAGTAAGACTTGGAACAGCTCATGTAGAACAAAACAATAACAATGTGAAAAAAAATTACAATAATATTGATGATATGATAATAATAATAATAATTATGATGGAATGGCATCATACAGTCTGCAAGTGGAAACATAATCACAGAGATGAAGAATTCTTACAGTTGATTTTCATCCATGCATGTACACATATATACAGCAGAAGCACATTCAGGCAAAATTTTACAGAGTTTCAAATTAAAGATAGGAAATAAATGTATGAATAATTAAATGCAAAGCCTTTCCTTAGCTCCTTTTTTTTTAAGAGCAAAATATATATATGCATATGTATGTAATTACTTTAAACATGGGATTTATGAATAAACACTGCAATAAGCTAGCCAAAAATAAGCATTGTCATTCTTGAAAAGAGGTTTCTGCCAATACAATACAAAGATGGTTATGAATTGCAAGAGGTGTATTGTAGTCTGGTAGACTTTAATTAACTCCAATTAATTTAATGATGACCTTTGTATTTTTCGTTATCCTTTAGTGCTAAAAAGGCAGTAATTGCAATCCTTTACAGAGCCTCCAAGGGAGAGAAAGGAGAAGATCCTCAAACTGGAAACCTGACTCAAAATATTTGCAAGAAACCAAACTCTGCTAAAAGTACCAAAAATGCTAGGTGGTGATGTCAAATGAGATGATAGCTTAAATCTTCCACCTAAGTAGGCTATGGTGGGATTTGAACTGAGAACGCAAATACCACAAGGCACTTTGCCATTTTTACACTTCTACTAGTCACTGCCCACTGAATTGGTACTTTTTTTTTGTTTTTGATCCCAAAAGGATGAAAGGCAAAACTGACTGCAATGGGATTTGAACTCATATTGTAAAGAACAAAATCAGGTTACTGCAAGGTTCAATCCATGGTACTTTTTTTATGTTTTTGATCCCAAAAGGATGAAAGGCAAAATTGACTGCAATGGGATATTAAAGGATGTAAGACAAAATCAACCTCAGCAGAATTTGAACTCAAAGCATAAAGAGCCAGAAGAAATACCACCAAGTATTTTGTCCAATGTGCTAACAATTCTGCCAGCTCACCACCTTAATAATTATAATAACCCTTTCTACTGGAGGCACAAGGCCTCAGACTTGTGGGGGGTGAGGGGACTAATCGACTACAACGACCCCAAAAGGATGAAAGGCAAAGTCGACCTCAGCAGAATTTGAACTTAGAATGTAATGGCAGACGAAATACCGTTAAGCATTTCGCCCAGCGTGCTAATGATTCTGTCAGCTTGCCACCTTGATAATAATAATAATAAATGTCTTCATTTGCCACAATGAACATGTTACTTTTATTTTGATATGATACAGGTGTATAAATCATAGAAGGTATTCTTTATTGCAATTACAAATGAGACATTCCTTCAGCAGGCAATCATCAACCCTTTTGATACCAACATGCCTGAAACCACCCCTGGTTCTCTGATACAAACTTCCTGTTTTGAAGTGATTTAAATTAAAAACCTTCAGTCAAAACATTTTAATTCATGTTCAAAATACCAGCTTAATAATGATAAAGCTACCTTCCTAAAATTTTCATTATTTTCAAAATTAATTGACACAAAGGCCGCAAATTTCAGCAGAAACATAAGAAAAGCACTAAACTTGTTTTGTCTTCTGATTCAAGCTGTTTCTTCTATGTATTGTAAATCATGTTATCATACTTGATGTGATTTTTTGGGGGGCTATTTAAACCAGGTGGAGCCCATATTTCCACAAAGAGATAGGGAGAAGAATCAGTCCTGGTTCTGGTCTGGTAGGTTATTTACCGACCCTTACAGGATGAAAGACAAAGTTGATTTCAGAGTACAAAGAATTGGAATGAAAACTTCAAGACAACCTACCCAATGCTCAGATGGCTCTATCCAGTACTCACAGTCTTACCAATATAAAATAAACATCCTCTTATCTGGGACTCAAATAACCAAAACCCACAACCAATGGCATACAGGAAAAATAATAAAAGAAAAATGGGTTGTTAAATTAGAGTCAAGGGAATTTGTATTAATTGTTGTTAAAGGAAAGAGACTTTGCTGGCAGTTCCTAAAATGGCCCTTTTGCTTCTCAAAGTATAATATTTTATTTTACTGCATTTACTGTTCCTGTATTTTATGTTAATAAAACTTGGTCTTTATGTAAATTATTCTTTTAATTTGTTCTTATTTCCCTCATTTCTAATATATTTAGAATATTATTCATTACACTAATATATAGGGAGAGTTTTAAGGAGTTTTGTAATGTGTTATGGCAATTTAAAAAATATGGATCAGATATCCAGAAAATTGTGGTGCCAGACAGAATGGAGTTTACTATGTTACTAAAGATTTTCAGACATGTGCTACAAACTCACTAACAGAAGTTAGACCATTATTAAGCTCAGTAATTTCCTTCAGTGAATTTAATAGTTCATATTATATTATATATGTGGTGTAAGCAGGTCCTGATTTTGGAATATATTTGAAAATATTTTAAATAGCATTCATGCAATAGAATTTATAGTCTTTATTTATGGAACATGAGTGATTTCTCTCTTAGAAATAAACCTTTGGATTTTAGTTGGAATTTGTAGGGATGAGACACTCACACCTTTCTCAATGGCATTAGTGAAAACAGTTCTGTCAAGGTATTGAAACTGAGTCACAAATTTGACTGACTGAAGACTTTTTGTCACGCTAAGCAATAATAAAAATAGAAACAGAGTCATATATATGGAATAATGCAAAGTTTAATAAAAAAAAAAAGAAAAAAAGAACTATTGAGGGACTCAAAGCTTAACCAGCAATATATGAAAGCTAATAGCAGCAGTAGCAAGATATTATCTTCAATGTTTCTATAAAATGATAAAAAAATGGCATTATTTTTGGCAAGACAGAGAGATATAAATCAGATTCTGATGATGGTATCAAAGCATTTTTAACTATACTAACAAATAAAACCAACAAAAAGTAAGATTAGCAATTCAAATATGTCCCTACTCTTAAGTGCTTCCCTCAGTTCTGGGATGAGGCATACATCATGCATACATACATTCACATTCTAAATTGTCCATTAAAAAAAAAAAATTGAAAAAAGAAAAATTGAAAGAAAAAAGTAGAAAACAAAGCCAGCTGCCTGCTAGAGGTTTTTTTTTTTTAACTTGCCGATTATTCTATAATAAACCACTTCGTGTAGAGCTGTCTAAGCTAATCTCATCTAATCCAGTTTTCCCTATCATGGCTTCAATGATCTATGCCTCTACACAATTGCTAGCTGTATAAAGCCTACTGGTTTTCCTCCGCCTCTTCTTCCGCATGTTGTAAATACCAATCTTCAACCCTAGATCTTGTATTAAACTGTTTGCTAAATACTTTCTCTCTCAAAATTCAGTATCAATGGAGCTTATTTTTCCTGCTCACATGTTCTCCCTGAAATATTCAAAATTAGCATTAATCACTTTAAAAATCACCTAGTTACCTCTAGCCCACAATTAAGAAGAGCATAAAATAATCAGCAGATGGCCCCTGTTTTCCTCCTCAAACAAACTCATAAAACAATCTTATTAGTTTACCTTGAATAGGTATTCTAATGTGTGTGCTCATTTATCATCATCATCGTTTAACGTCTGTTTTCCGTGCTAGCATGGGTTGGACGGTTTGACCGGGTCTGGGAAACTAGGAGGCTGCACCAGGCTCCAGTCTGATCTGGCAGTGTTTCTACAGCTGGATGCCCTTCCTAACGCCAACCACTCCGTGAGTGTAGTGGGTGCTTTTTACATGCCACCAGCACAGGTGCCAGTGGAGGCTGGCAGCGGCCACGATCGGTTGGTGCTTTTTACGTGCCACAAACAAAAACACCAAACCAAGCAACCAATGAAATTCTGGTAAATGTTTTGGATAATAAAGCAAAGTATGTACTACAAACTGGTGAGACCCTTGAGAATGAGCCAAACACTGCCAAGTCTTGCTTAAAAGCAAGGTTCTAATCAACACAGTATAGAGCAGTCATGGGCAAACTGAGAGCCTCAAGACTTTCTGAATGAAATGCCTAATAAAAAACTACCTTCAATCTTTTTAGTAATCTTTTAGATGCAGCCTGATCCTTGAGAAAGGTTGGCCACACCTGGTTTAGAATAAGGATGAGACAAGTCATTCTGGAGAAAAGCTACCTATGGTAATAATAATTTAATATTTGGAGAGGTCAAAATTAAAAGTAACTTGAATACAGAAGAAAATCTAATCAACAACTTTCATTAACAGTCATTGATATGCGGAGATCAATTTTGAGTCTTAGCTGAAGGGAAACAGTAATAGCCAATTGACCCAATCATCTTCATCCTTATTTTACAATTTGTTGTCTCCCTGTTCCATTGTATCATGGACTGGACAGGTCTACAGCAATGCATATCATCATTATACTGAGTATTGCAATAAATTCATCATTGAAAACCTAACAATTTTGATCTCTGATATCACTTCTTCGAGTGCTACATACGATCTGCTTCTACTGTCATGGGGCCTTCTATAGTCAGAGTGCACTGAATTTTCATTCAATTGGTGTCAATAAAGAGAAAGAAAGGTAGAGGAGAGAAAGAAAAAAAGGTAGAGGAGAGAGAGAAAGAAAAAAAGGTAGAGGAGAGAGAGAAAGAAAGGTAGGAGAAAAGAGAGAGAAATCAAGATAGAGAAAAGAATGAAAGAAAGAAGTAGAAGCAGAAAGGAAAGAAAGAAGGAAAGAGAAAACAGGGGAAAAGGTTGGGGAACAGAGAGAGAAAGGTAGGAGAGAAAGAGGTAGGGGAACAGAGAGGAAGAGGTGGGGGAACAGAGAGAGAGAGAGAGAAAGGTAGGAGGAGAGAAAGAGGTAGGGGAACAGAGAGGAAGAGGTGGGGGAACAGAGAGAGAGAAAAAGGTGGGGGAACAGAGAGAGAGAAAAGGTAAGGGAACAGAGAGAGAGAAAGAGGTAGGAGAACAGAGAGAGAGAAAGAGGTAGGGGAACAGAGAGAGAGAAAGAGGTAGGGGAACAGAGAGAGAGAAAGGTAGGAGGAGAGAAAGAGGTAGGGAAACAGAGAGAGAGAAAGGCAGGAGGAGAGAAAGAGGTAGGAGAACAGAGAGAAAGAAAGAGGTATGGGGAATAGAGAGAGTGAAAGCGAAAAGAGAGAAAGAAAGAGGTATGGGGAACAGAGAGAAAGAAAGAGGTATGGGGAATAGAGAGAGTGAAAGCAAAAAGAGAGAAAGAAAGAGGTATGGGGAATAGAGAGAGTGAAAGCAAAAAGAGAGAAAGAAAGCGGTATGGGGAATAGAGAGAGTGAAAGCGAAAAGAGAGAAAGAAAGAGGTATGGGGAACAGAGAGAAAGAAAGAGGTATGGGGAATAGAGAGAGTGAAAGCGAAAAGAGAGAAAGAGAAATTAAACTCAATAATAAATATATCTGTAAGAAGCCAAGTCCATTTTACTTCGCGTACATTCATGCCAAAGATTTTTAAAAAATAATAATTGTAAATAAAAAAAAAAAACGTAAAGTTGAAGAATTGATGATAATGATGTCTGAGAATTACTCACAGATAATTCAGTTTCTTCAATATTTATATCCTTTCATCAAAAATTTTTTTTTGAAAATGTAGGGTAGATTTAAAAAAAAAAAAGCAAAGAATATAAATAGCTTAAATTGGTTTCCATGAAAGACTATTAAGTTATGACACATCAGAAGGCATTATATTAAATAACAGTTAATAAACTGAAAAAAAAAATCATTAAGGTTTCATTTGGGTTACAGATTAAAGACAAAAGGATATGATAAAAGAATATGATAAAACACTTTGGAATTTTTTCTTCCATTCTTCTTTATATTTGATGTTCTTTATAGAAAGTTGTCTAGAAAAAATATTTCAAACAATGGAAGTATCTTGCATGATGAATAATAACAATTATAATAAACAGCTTTCGGGTGAGAAAAGAGAATGAGGTAAAAAATAGATATGTAGAAAGCAAGGAGTAAACAAAAATAACATTTGTATATCATGTGCTGTCGATTCCATGCTCTTGTTACAGTGTTAGATTTTTTGTTTCTATTCTCCAATTGGCCTGACTAAAATAAAAATAAGAGTTGTGTTCCCTTTTGAATGGTTAGCATAGGAAATAATATTCAGCAATAAAAATACACTTTCTAATAATAATTCATCTAAAAATATTGAAGGAAAAAATTCTGAAATGTGCAAAAATCAAAAATGGATGCTAGAATAATTTTGGAAGTGGGGCAAAAAGGAAATGAAAAAAAAAAAAAGGAAAAAACATGTTTGCTGTGTGATGTTGAAAGAATTAATGAAGGACAACTAGTTTGAGACTAATTATCAATATTTTTTTAGTTCACTTGCAGGAATTCAACTTTTCTGATTTTAAGATAGTATCTTGGTGAGTTTCATAACATTTTGGGTTACAAGAGTACCAATTTGGTAGAGTATATATTTATCAAACTCTCTGATAAAGGTTAGCAAGGTGAAAAATTCAAGTCATTGTCAGCCTCACCGCATGTAAAATTTATATATATATATATATATATATATATATATATATATATATACATACACACATATACACACACACAACCAAAATCATACACACACACTGAGTTTATATAAAAGAACTCAATAAATAGTTGTGATGCAAGTAGAAGCATGTAGAGTCTTTGTATAAATCATGACAAGAATTTAGTACATATCTAAGTATTTTACACAGCAGAACTGAAAAACACAAACAGTAGATGTATCTTTTAGTCATGTAACAAGAAATGTTCAACAAGGGTTTCACCTGACATGCTAAAAGATTCCTTCTTCAGATTCTTTCTTAAAAATTTCAGTAGCATGTTTACACATGAAGACTAATATAAGCTTCTGATTTAGAATTAGAACGACATGATGGATTATATAAAGTTTCTCACTAATAATAAGAATAATGATAAGGTTCTAATATGTTATTCCACTCAACTCTGAGCCATCTTAAAGTATGGATGTGCCAGGTAGTTGCTCAGGGTGCTTCAGAGGTCTAAGGGCGCAATGCTAATCTATGCATGCTGTGGTTTACAGTCCACATATAAAAAAATGAGAGGGACTCAGAGGTCCACAAGACTGTTAAGATGACCCTGAATTAATTTACATCTACCAAATATACAGTCTTGTATATATATATATAATATATATATATATAAGAGAGTAACCACCATGTGTTCTACTCTAGCACTGAAACCTAGTGGATCTATTTTTAGTGCTAGAGTAGACCACATGGTGGTTACTCTCTTATATTTATGTATAAAATTTATCGTAATCCGGGGTTTTTATGCACTAAGCCACTTGGTGTTAAATGGATATACTATTAAATTAGTATCCAATTTTCTCACCCTTATTATATATATATATATATATATATAGTGTCCCAAAATGCCTTTTGTTGTAGTCATAGTAGCTGTTTCCTAAAGTGTTATCTAATTGACCACCAGGTCAATGGTTCACACCAAATAACAAATGTATTCTTATCTTGCATAAAGTAGATAACTCATGTTTTAGATTATTTCTTGGAGTACCACATTTAATATAAAAGCTGGAAAAACAATTGGTTATACAAAAATCATTCCAATGATGCTAGTAGAGAATACTGGATGTAAAAACATCAAAAGAAGAAAATTAAGAAAAAGTTGATCAAAGAGTTAAAGATAACCTTAGCAAATAATTATCTAAAATCATTAGTAAATTTCATTTAAATATTTAACAGTATCATAATAGGAAAAATAGTTTAAGGTTCCAAGATAGCAGGTAATTCTTAGCAATGTTCAAAGATACTTCTACAACTATATCATCAAAATACTTGCTGAAGAACAAATTAGTTACCTCCCTTTATTTTGAAGGTTTTGTTCAGTCCGTTTCAGAACAAGAATAAACTTAGAAAGATTTAAAACAAAATAAAGTCTCATTTCAGTAATGAAGCAGTTATGAATGCATATCATAAACCCAACATTATTGTTCAACATTCTCAAATAACTTTTCACTTGAAGAAAATATTAAAAAAGCGTAAAGAAAAAAGAAAAGTAAAGGAAATTATGACCCAATGATTCATTGGTTTCCAACAAGATTGTAGCTTTGAATTAATTAAAGAAATGTTTATCAAAATGATAGCATAATCTTACCTCAGCAGTGTTGACGTGTACAATAAACATCTTGCCTTCGTAGACTATTCTTTTCATTTGACTCCTGTAGAAAATATAACCAAGATAGTTGAGTGCTCACTTGGAAGAGAAAGACATTTGTATGTATGTGTGCGTGTGCATAAAATACCCTTTTATCTTTTATATATATATATATATATATATATATATATATATATATATATATAAAGGGACAAGAATACAAAACATCTGGACAACTAGGTGATACAAAAAGGGACAACAAAACATCCAGACAGACGATACAAAACATGGACAGGTCATTCGAAGCCTTTTATCTTCAGTCAAGAACCGGACCATCCTCGCAATTTCGGCTGAATCTATCTGGATGTTTTGTTGTCCCTTTTTGTATCACCTAGCTGTCCGGATATTTTGCGTACTTGTTCCATTTTGTATTTATTTTACATATATATATGGCGGCGTACGTACACTTTATTCTCTCTCTCTCCCTATATATATATATATATATATATATATATATATATATATTATATATATATATATATACACAGAAAAAAGTGTCAGAGCCATGGAAGCACAGAAAAGTGGACATGATCATGATTGAGATGATATATATGGCTGTGACCAGGGTAGGATACGACTTTCAAGGGTTTTAATTGATTGTATCAATTGTAATACCAACCTCTGGTACCATTCATCAATCTCATAAAAGTGAAAAATAAAGATCATGGTATAAAGAACTGCAACCAGGCTGGAAATAGATACCACATCCAACATCATCATCCACTTTTCCATGTTTGCATGAGTTGGACAAGATATTATTGAGGCAGAGTTTCTATGGCTGGATGTTTTGCCCAATGTCAATTCTCATCTATTTCCAAGCAAGATAATATTCCATCCAGTCTACTAAACAATGAACAGCCAGGACAGGCTTTTGCAGAGGATTGTAGACAAATGGCACTATTTGCATGAACATCTTTATAATCAGTGTGCACATATCAAGACAAAGCAAGTGGAACACACACACACACAACACATATACATGCATGTGTGTTTGATGGACTTCTTTCAATTTCCATTCACCAAATTTCACTCACAAGGTATTGGTTAGCCTAAGTGTACCATAGAGGACACCAGCTAACGGTGCTCATGCAGTGAGTGTGAACCACTAACCACATGGTAGCAAAGCAAATCTCTTAACCACACAACCACTCATGTACATATAATACATCCAGAAATAAGATACCAAATGACAATGGAATATTAAACTGATCATATATAAACATTGTAATTATACACACTGACAGCAAGAAAGGCGGTGAGCTGGCAGAAACGCTTGTATGCCAGGTGAAATCCCTAGCGGTATTTCGTCTGTCTTTATGTTCTGAGTTCAAATTCTGCCACGGTTGACCTTGCCTTTCATTCTTTCAGGGTCGATAAATTAAGTACCAGTTACACACTGGGGTCGATGTAATTGACTTAATCCCTTTGTCTGTCCTTCTTTGTCCCCTCTATGTTTAGCCCCTTGTGGGCAATAAAGAAATATGTAATTATACACAATACTGGAAAATGGTGATTGTAGAGTTAATTGATTAGACATTACTGAAAAAAGTTAATTATGTTCCCCCATTGCAATTCTTCTGCTGGAAGTTTTGTGGCTATCAGTCAATAGCTTATGAAGGCAAATTCTCATGTATATGTTCTAAGTATATTACAATTGCATACATGTTAGCATAGAGAAATATACAACCATATGTATGGAAACAAAGAAGGTGAAGGTGCTTTCTTGCATTTTTCACAATTAATTCTGCAACTCATTTGACCGTTTTGCTGAAGCTAGATACTTAACCCATTAACATTCAAACTAGCCACATCCAGCCTTTTATATTCTACCAGGCCAATGATAAAACTGGCCAGATCTGACCTATCACACCTTTTCTAGAATGTCACTCTAAAAATAAGTAATCACATCATGAAAATATCTTAGCTACAAAAGAATGCATGATTAATTCAAAACAATGCGAATAAATAAGCATCACATTTGACAAAAGAATCTGAATCTCAACAGGTTCATGTTCTAAGAATGTTACCAGAAGGTGACTATCACCTGTCTAGTAGGTGATTCATCTCTTTACTTGCTTAATAATATTTTACTAGTTTCATGAGCTCCTGTCACTTGTAGTATTTTTATTTTCTTTTGAGTGTCAACAGAATCATTTCTATGAGGAAATACAAATTCAAAATAGAAGACATTAACGTAAGAACTGGCCACCACTACAGAGAAATATTTTTATTTTATAAAAAGTTGAAATCTTACCATGTGAACAGGTGGGTTCTCCTGTTACCATGGAATGTCATAATACCTTGATGTGTGATTCCAAGAAAGAGTGGATTGCCTTTCTGATCCTGTTAGAAAAATGTAAAAGAGAAAAAAAAAATCATTGTTGCTTTCAAATATCATAAAAAGATTGTCAGAATCATTGAATGTTTTAGATATAGGTGCAATAACATTTCTTTTTTCTAGGACTCCCTTCGGTCATGAATGACCATGGAATTGTACCTAGAAAGTTCCCCTCCAGGGCAAAAGTCCAGGCAAAATTGTTTGTGGAAGACGATCAGTTGCCCATGCATACCAGTCTACCCTCTCCATGCCACTGATGCTGCCCTATGGAAAGACAAAGGCTGATACAGCTTGGCACCAGTGACATCACAACTCATTTCTACATTACAACTGAGTGAACTGGAGCAATGTGAAATAAAGTGTCTTGCTCAAGAAAACAACACACAGCCTGGTCTGAGAATTGAACTCACAACGTCATGATTGTAAGCCCAACACTCTAACCAATGAGTCATGCACCTTCACTAGATGCAATAACTAACTTGGGACAAACAACAAATGTATGCTGAGACATGAATGCTGAAATCTCACACAGAATAAGAGCAGAGTGTAAGGTATTTGCCTTGATTGAAGATGTAATCAAAGCACATCTGAAGAAGACCCTGCATGGTAATCTCTTCAACAGCATCTTCCAGCCTTAACTCTTACACACAAATGAAACACGAACTATTATGAAAAGGGAGAACAGCATCTTGCTAGGACACATAGGACAATGGAACGATCCAAGACAGAAATATCATTGTGGAAGCAATTTGAGAATGGAGCAGAGTGGACAATGTGATCAAGCACAAGTTTCACAAGGCTGGACATGTCACAAGGCTCACAGACATCAGGTGAACTCATGAGTTTGTCAGGTGATGTTCAAGAGATTGGAAGACTACTTAGAAAACCTTCAAGACGAAGTGAAGATGATAGTCAAAAAATTCAGGCTCAAATTTAGGACGAAAGTGCAGACAGATATGAATGGAAGTGAATTGTGACCAGTGATAAGGACATATGAGAGTCTGATCAATAGAGCAAAATACATATACATTCATACACACACATGTATTGTATAGATATGTACAGGCAAGCAGTCAGGTACTGTGCCTGTTGAGTCTCAAGTTATTTAAACTAGAAAAAACACAATAATCCTTTGTACATGTAGTAAAATGGATTATCCCTTACAAGGGTTGTGTCCCTTGCCCTACTTGACCTGAATTAATCTTTTTTAAAGGTGTAATTTTAATAAATTAAAATTTCTTGGTTCATTATTACAAACACCCACTCTACTACTTATCTCTGAAGCAGAAGGCGTTTTGAGACATATTTGCCTCACCAGCCATAAATATAACTTATGCTGACCAAAAGAGCTACATATATATATATATATATATATATAAATTCACCATTTTTATGTGTAATAGCAATTTTTTTATGAATAAGTATACTGTAAAAATCTTGCTACATACTAGAGCTATTGTTCCTTTAACCAACATTCTAAATTTTATAAATCTTCTATTTCTCCATAGAAGAATGGATAAGATTGTTCAGGAAACGCTGCCACCACAGCTGTCAATGGCACCAACTTCACACACCACCACCACCACCACCATTATCATCATCAGAATTTTAAAGTTTATATTTCAGTTTTGATAAGGTTTGAAATGGTTTCGGTCTGCAAGACTGCAACTTTCTTCACATACCAAATCCTTAACCCGTTGAATCCACAAATATGCTTTGGAAGGCATGATGTCATTTGACAATCACAGAAACAGACAAAATCAGGTGACCACATGGATTTGTGTTTCCAGCTCAATAATTATCTTTTTCTTTTTACTTGCTTCGGTCATTTGACTGTGGCCATGCTGTGGCACCACGTTGAATGAATTTTTAGTCAAATAAATTGATCCTAGGACTTATTATTTTTTAAAGCCTAGTTTTCATTCTATTGGTCTCCTTTGCCAAACTACTAAGTTACGGTATAGGAACATAAACAAACCAACACTAGTATGGGGAGACACAAAGATACACACACACACATATATATATCTATATATATGACAAGTTTCTTTCAGTTTCTGCCTACCAAATCCACTCATAAGGCTTTGGTCAGCCCAAGGCTATAGTAGACGACACTTGCCCAAGGTGCCATGCAGTGGAACTGAATCCAGAACCATGTAGTTGAGAAGTAAGTTTCTTACCACACAGCTACACCTGCACCTAATTAGCAGAAATATTTTTTTGTTTTCCACTATAGTTATAAAACTGTGTAGCCACTCTTGCACCTTTGAAGGGTACAGTCAAATAAAATCACACCTGCAAAAGCATATTTGTGGGTTCAAAATGTTAATATTTGCAGTCTCAGCATCACCCGTGTTGTCATCATTTCTGCCATTACATTTTAATATTCCTAACCAAAAAGCCTTTTTTTGAGATATGAACAAATTATAACTTCCTTTCACTGACAATTTAAATGGAGCTTTATATGAATTATAAAGTGTGACAATGGTTAAAGAGCTTGCTTCCCAACCACATGATTTCAGCCTCAGTTCCTTTGTTTCCAATCTTCCATGAAAACATGTCTGGCCATGAGGAAATATTAGCTTGCTTGGAAACATTTGAGGTTTGGCAACAAAATGGGCATCTGACTTGTAGAGAATCTGCCTCGATGAATTCCATCCAACCCAAACAAGCATGAAAAAGTGGGCAGTAAAATAATGATGAAGGTGATAATGATACATTTTATTTTGAGACTGAATATTCTTTCTGACAGTAACAATTGAATGTGAAAACAGAATTACTGTTTACTGGGCCTCATGGAGGCAACGACAAGTAACTGGGACCTTTGATGATATGCCATGCTTGAGAAGACCGGTCAAGCCATGTGAAACTGTAGTTGTGGCCAATGTTGGTGTCATGGCACATAAAAAGCATTTTTCGAATGTGGGGCCTCATGGAGGTGATAAGCAACCGAGACCTTTGACAATATGCCATACCTAAAAAGATTCATCAAGCCAAGTGAAATCACAGTTGTGGCTGATTCCACCCATGCCGGTGGCACATAAAAATCACCCATTATACTTTTGGGGATGTTGTCATAAGGAAGGGCATCCAACCGTAGAAACCATGCCAAATCAGGTTGGAACTTGGTGCAGCTCTCCAACTTACCAGTTCTAGTTAAACTATCTAACTCATGCCAGCATGGAAAACAGATGTTAAATGATGATGATGCTGATGATTCAGCCAGGTGAAGAAATGAAGATGAAATATTAGCTGTGGGTTTGAACCTACAACTTTGCAAACAGTAACGAAGTGTTTTAACTTTGTGGCAACTGGACTACTTTCTTTTGTTAACACACACCTGGTGACAACAGTTTCTTTTTCTTCTTTCAGCTATTGATAAAAAGATATTACACACCTGGAGATATAACATTACTGTAAATCGAGCCAATGAGGAGACTTTCATGTGATCATTTGACTTGCTTGAAATAGCAGTCAAATCCTCCAGAGAATCAAAATATTACCTATTATCTTAAAACAAATGAATAATGTACTATATTTTTTGGAAATAAGATGAGATGGATAGTCATGGATGTAATGATGTAAGCATAAGTTTGCTTGATCAGAGCTGACCTATGGCTAAATACCACCACCACCACTACCACCACTGCCAACAAGTAATCCGGTCTGAGTAAAGATATACACAGCAACAGCTGCTGCCACATGTCAATCAAAACCTCAGGTACTAACACCCAATCTGAGTTGCCAACACACACACACTCATTAACTGATAAACATCCATATATACCCACATTGACCAACACGCACACACACACACACACGTTAACCAACAAACAAACACAACACTCTTAAACCAACAGTAACACATCAGTCAACACAAACACACACATATTAACCAAGACACTAACTAACCCAGCTGCGTACACACACACACACGTTAGACCACACACTTTAGCCAACACAGTCACCCAAGTCAGCCAACATACACACACACCTACATTAGCCAATACACACATCAAGCATCCACATTAGCCACAAATACATATCTACATATAAGCCACCAAGAACATATACGTACACATCCACACTTGATGGTGATCAACTGTTAATAAGCAAACACTGAGGTTCTCCAGTGAAGATTGAACCTACGTACCTTTACATGATGAGGGTCAATGCCATAGGTGTCCAGTGAGGCTGCTTTTTTCAGAAAGTTCTTCTCCGCTTCAGCAGGTACTTGTTTTCTGCAGAAAAAAATAAACAAACCCTATGTTGAATGCACATGATATACATTAGTATTTGTGTGACTCTTTATGCTCTGTGTTCAAATCCTGCCAAGGTCAACTTTGCCTTTCATCCACCTGGAGTCACTAAAATAATGTACCAGTCAGGTACTGGTCAGTGGTGTCAATTGGGTCTAATATAGTGTGCCTATATTAGGGATTAATAATTAAATGATGACCTGGCAGAATCGTTATCACACCTGACAAAACACTTAGCTACATTTCTTCCAGTTCTATGTTCTGAGTTCAAATTCTGCTACAGTTGAACTTTGCCTGTCATCCTTTTGGAGTTAATAAAGTAAGTCTAGTTGAGCAATGGAGTCACTGTAATTAACTGACCACCTCTGCCCTACAAAATTTCAGGCCTTGTACCTGTAGCAGAAATGATCGTTATTATATTACAATTCAAAGCTTATATTGCCGGGTATGATGGAAAGTGTCAATGGCCCACAGCCAGCAAATTAAGGTGACACTTGTTTACTTCAAGAACCCTGCAAAGAATTCTTGTAGTTCCAACAATGCTAATTTTTGCAGGTGTTCTACATTCACACCTACACCGATCTTTTTGGGCCATGTTAGTAGTTGAGTTCTGATAGTTCCAAGTGCACCAATTACTATTGGTATCATGTCTACTCTCTTCATTGACCACAACCTTCATATTTCCCACTCCAAATCGCCATAATTGTTTATTTTCTTCTTCTTTCACATTGATCCTTTGTCACCGGAGCATGTTACGTCGATTATCGTACATGTTCTTTCTTTTTTACTCACCACAACCATGTCCAGTTTCCGATGTCTGGTCAGGTGATCGCACTGGATCATTGCATCTCATTTTTGGTGGCTCCTGGAGTTTGCCGATACCACATCTTTGCTCTTTGTAGCCCATGATTTTCACAGAATTCCCAATGGATCATTATTATTATTATTACTATTATTATTATTATTATCATCATCATGATTAAAGCGATGAGTTGGTGGAATCATTATCAAACTAGACAAAATGCAAAGCTGGAAGAAACGGCTTGGTTCAAATTCTGAGTTCAAATTCTACTGAGGTTGACTTTGTCTTTTATCTTTTGAGGTCGATAAAATAAGTACTAGTTGAGAAATGAAGTCAATGTAATCAACTAGCCTCTTCCCCTAAATTTCAGGCATTGGGCCTCTGGTAGAAAGGATTACTATTATTAAGGCATCATGCTGGAGAAAACATTTAGTGACATTCAGTCTTCAAATTCTGCCAAGATCGATTTTGCCTTCCATACTTTTGGGGATGATAAGATGAGTCATTGGGGCCTTGTTGCTATAGCAAAAAGGATTAATATTATTATTATTTAAGGCAGAGAATTGGTAGAATCGTTAGCATGTTAGTCAAAAAGCTTAGCAACATTTCATTTGCTTTTACATTCTGAGTTCAAATTCTGCTAAGGTTAACTTTGCTTTCAACTGTTAGGGATCAGTGGAATAAATACCGGTTGAGCACTGGGGTCAATGTAATTGACTCACCTGTCCCTTAGTTACTGGCCTTGTGCCAAAATTTGAAACCAAGTAGTGGTGGTAACACTGAACAGCATTCAGTTTGTTCCAGCACCCATGTTAAATTTGCAACAGATTTAATTCCATCCAGGCAGAATTCTCTACTCTGTTGCTTAATGCCTCATAAACCAGGTAAAGCACCAACCTAGTGAGCTTGTAGATTCAAAAGAGACTCCCTCATGCAGCACACACATACACATATGCATGTATAGATATGTACACACAAGCTTACATAATTGGAATGCTCTCTGATAAGTGCCTTGCTAGAATAAAACTCGAGTTAATGGAAAACTAGTCGAATTGAACAAAAATATTTTTTATACACACAAGATGAGAGGGAAGGAGGGAGGGAGGGAGAGTGTGATGAATAAATACAATCGAATTTCAAAGAAAGGGAGTAAAAGTGATAAACAACAGATACGTGGTGCAGCATTCGACTATATCTTTTAAGCTAGATAAAGTTTCTTCTTCCATTACTCTGAAGATATTGAAATACCCATTCTTTTTCATCTCTATCTCAGTAATTCAATATATATTGATTTATCTTTTGAATTTACGCTTCAAAAAGAATGTTATGTTCATTGTGAGCACTGGCCAGTCCTTAATAAGAAGGGTGTTTATAAATAGCCACAATGATAATGCCACGATACCATTTATCATTAAATATATCACATGTATAATTAAGTAGATATATGAATGATAGCAGGCAGAGCAGATATTTCTGGAAGTGTTTTATAAATAGTTTTAGGTAAGAACGTTTGAAGGTTTCCTCTCCAAAATCTGAATTGGTCAAAATGAAATTTTATTCATAAAAATGCATGCATGCTTGAACACATACCTATGTGCATTCAAACGCATACATACAAGTAAGAAGAAAAAAATTAAGCCAAATTATGCATAAATATCGGTGCAAGGGTAGTTGTGTGATTTAGAAGTATGCTTCCCGGTTATGTGGTTTTTGGTTCAATCCCTTTGTGCAGCACCTAGGGCAAGTGTCTTCTATCATAGCCACAGACCAACCAAAGCCTTGTGAGTGGATTTGATAGGTGGAAATAGACAGAAGCCCATCGTGTGTGTGTGTGTGCTATTGGCATTCTGTTGGCTACAGTGACAAGTGTTCCAGTTGATCTGATGAACAGAACAGCCTGCTCACGACTCTTAAATGCAAGTGGCTGAATACTCCACACACATGTATTTTTAATGGAGTTTCTCAGGGAGATTCAGCATGACACAGAATGCGACAAAGTTGGTCCTTTGAATTACAGGTACACCTCATTTTTACCAGCTGAGTAGACTGGAGCAGCGCAGGATACATTGTCTTGCTCAAGGACACAACACACTGCCAGGAATTGAACTTATAACTTTACAATCATGAGCCAAATACCCTAACCACTGAACCATGTGCCTTCATATATATATATATATATATATATATATATATATATATATACATACATACATACATACATACATACATACATACATATATATTTATATATTACATATATATTCTTTTATTTGTCTGTCGTTTGACTGCAGTCATTTTGGAGCACCGCTTGGGACTTATTCTTTGTAAGCCTAATACTTATTCTATCTGTATCTTTTGCTGAACCACTAAGTTACAGGAACAAAAACACATGAACATCAGTTATCAAGCGATGGTGGGAGTACAAACAGAGATGCACAAACACACACACATACATATATATACACGATGCACTTCCTTCAGTTTCTGCCTACCAAATCCACTCACAAGGCTTTGGTTGGCCCAAGGCTATAGTAGAAGATACTTGCCCAAGGTGCCACGCAGTGGGACTGAACCAGAACCATGTGGTTGGGAAGTAAGTTTCTTACCACTCAGTCATATGTACATGTACATATGTTTGTAAGTATGTATGTATGTATGTATGTATCTATTTGACATTAGATTGCATCATGGTGCCATTGTTCTACATGTAGTGCCATTCTAATATTTTATAAAAACATGTCTAGCCATGGAGAATATTACCTTGCTTGGAAACAGGTGAGTGCTGGCAATAGGAAAGGCATCCGATCATGTAAAATTTACCTCAGTTTCCTCTGTCTGACCCATACAAGAATGTCAAAGTGGGCATGGAAATACTGATAATGAAGATTTTTATTTTAAATAATTAATTTAACCTTTTTGGTACCAAACTACCTTAAATCAATCCTGGCAATTAAAATTTTCAATCAAAATTTCATGCTAATTATTGTTACGAATACCAGCTTTCATATATATGAAATTTCTAAATTCTTTATTTTCAAAATTAATTGAAACAAGGCAGAATTTTTCAACAGACAGCATTAAAAACAAACTCTTACTCATATTTATTTAGTAGCCTCACACACACACTTAAAAAAAATCCTAGGTAATGTTGACTTTTTTTGGTGGAGGAATGAAAGAGGAAGTTAATTTTGGTAATATCTCAACTAAAAAACAGATATTGAAAAATCAATGGGTTGGGTTCCCAGTTATCTGTTTCAGTCCCAATGCCCTAATTATAACATGAAGATACTTATTGATATAAATATCAGACTTTCAATTTAGAGGTAGCAATAGTTTTAATAGTTCTCTTAACACAACATGGTTTCTGCATTCTTTCAGCATATATTAAGTAACGTAAAGAGTATTTGCCTCATCTGCCGTTACCATATTGGCCGCTGATACTTGGAACTGTTTGGCTTTCCTCCAGCCATAACACAAAATACTTTGCCAAACACACTACATCACTCTTCTATGCACCAAAGCTGAGCCAAGTGTTTATGCGCAGTCTCCTTTCCTAGATTTTTCACTGCTTTGAAACTTCCTCTCCTCTTTCACATATTCCTTATCAATTACTCCCCTCATATTCTTCAACTTACATCTACACCCTCCCCTTATTTATATAGATTTATACAGTCCTTTCATACCATAATCACCAGCTATAATGCTCAACTTGCTGTTTTGTAACCTTTTGTATTAGACGTTTACCAATGTTAACCCTTCAAAACAGACAATCATTTTCCCCTGCTTCTAATAACAGTTGCAGCAGTGATAGAGACTTCCTTTGTCACATGTACAAGGATCATTTTAGTTTTTTACTTGTTTCATTCATTAGACGGTGGCCATGCTGGGGCACTGCATTGAAGAATTCTGGTTGAATGAATCAACCCCAAAGCTTATTTTTTTTTAAAGCTTGATATTGAACTGCTAAGTTACAGGGCTATACACACTTCGACATTGGTTGTCAAGCAGTGGTGGAACACACACATATAACATACACACACACACACACACACACACGACAGGCTTCTTTCAGTTTCTCTCTATGAAATCTACTCACAAGGATTTGGTTGACCCAAGACTATGGTAGAAGATACCACTTGGCAACTGCACAGGCCCATCTGCAGTTTTATTTTATATACAGTACACACACACACACACACAACCCATCATCATCATTTAACATCCGCTTTACATGCTGGCATGGGTTGGACGGTTTGACCAAGGACTGGTGAGCCAGAGGCTGCACCAGGCTCAATCTGATCTGGCAAAGTTTCTACAGCTGGATGCCCTTCCTAATGCCAACCACTCTGAGAGTGTAATAGATGCTTTTACGTGCCACCGGCATGAGGGCCAGTCAGGCAGTTCTGGCAACGATCACGTGCAAAAGATGTTCTTTACATGCTACCTGCATGGGAGCCAGTCCGGCAGCACTGGCATATATATATATATATATATATATATATATATATATATATATATATATATATATGAAATGTAAAACTGCATGTAGCAATCAGTATCATCTGAATATATTCCACTACATGTAGAGGTGCATGGCTTAGTGGTTAGGGTGTCAGACTCGTGATCGTAAGATTGTGGTTTCAATTCCTGGATCAGGCAATGTGTTGTGTTCTTGAGCAAAACACTTCATTTCATATTGCTCCAGTTTACTCAGCTGGTGAAAATGAGTAATCTTGCGATGGATCTGCGTCTAATCCAGGGATGAATAGTTGCACCAGACAAACCAGGAAACTGACCCTGTACTCCTAACGGAGAAAGGTGGACTAACCCTGCTACATATATAGGGTTCTCTGTCTATTGTTTGAGAATACTTTCCTCTTTCCTGCTCTACCTTCTACCAGAGTCAGAGGTCTCTAAAAAGGAGTGATGGACTGGCATTAGTTTTCCTACGTACCAAGCAATAAAAAGAATCTATCCCACAAGCTGATGAGAGAGCCTCTACAGTTATTCAGCCTCCTAGAAATAGCTAATCACTTCAAAATTCCACCTTATTATCTTGGAAAGGGTTTGATAAATTGGATGATGAAGCCATAGATATGCAATGCCTGAAAGAAGAACAGGATGGTCATGGATGGAATATGTTTGTTGGTAGGTCTACTCGTTAGGGCTGACCTAGAGATATGCAACAATAATGTATACTACTACTACTACCACCACCACTACTACCACTACTACTTAAGACTTTTTACAGGTGTCATGTACCAATCACATCATATTGTGGGCTTTGATATAAATATAATTCTTGTTTTGGACTGCAGCAGACTAGACCAAACGAGACCAAACCAGTCCAGACCAGATTGGACAGTATCGCCTCATTTCTTCATTGTATACAACTGACCAGTCATTAATTCTGTGACTCTAAATAATTGTGTTGATGGCGATGTAGCAATTAGTTCTACAACTCCCTTAATCATTAAGATGCCACTGTGTGTGTGTGTGTTTTACCGTAACTTTGTCTAGACTTTGCATGATGGTTGTAAACGAGTGTCATATCATGCAAGCAGTGTCCTTCATTTCCAATCTTTTATGAAAACATGTCTGGCCATGGGGAAATATTAAGTTGCTTAGAAATAGGAGAGGGTTGATGACAAGAAAGGCAGATCTCATTCTTGCTCACAACATCATAAGCGGAAAATGTAACCTCTCGAAAGAGCTGTTCTTCACTCCTGCTTCAGAGTGTTGGCTGCGGGGTCACTCCAAAAAGCTCTATCTGCGACGATTTCATCTCAATCGAAGGAGAGGGGTTTTCTCCATCCAGGTTGTGAATCCGTGGAATAAGCTGCCAGACGAGATAGTGAAGATGCTGACGACCACTCGGTTCAAAGTCTCCCTTGACCACAAGTGGCCTGAACTCTTTACATGAACACCACACTGTACATAACTCCATGTCCCCCTACATGACCTTGCTTTTTGCTTTTTGAGCCAAAAAATTAACTAACTAACTAACCTTGGAAATTCTGCTGCAATAAATTCCATCTGACTCATGCGGGCATAGAAAAGTGGATGTTAAAAGGATGATGGTGGTAATGATTCAAAGGAGATATGTATAAAAGAGAAACTTTTTCATTGTTTGTTTGCTTGCACAAAAGACAGATCCCACCATGAAAATTTGCTGTGCCCCACCCTTCTCAGAGAAATTTTCTCATTCCCTAGCTTGAAGTTGACCTACTTCACACCTCCCCCAGGGTTTGGAGACCTGTGAGCTGCATGACAACCTCAAAGGTGTAGGTGGTATACAAAAAGCACCTAGTCCACACTGTAAAGTGGATGATGTTAGGAAGGGCAAAACAGACATGGGAGCACCATGCAGTCTTTGAACACCCTGGATTCTATTAAACCTTCCAATCTATCCCAGTGTGGAACATGCATGCATTGATGATGATTAATAGTAATCACTTGATTGAAATTATTCTATTTTATATTAGTATTCTGCATGCATGATATATAGGGTATTACAAAATATATAAGATACTTAAACAGTATATCAGATATTACATAATATATATATAAATGATACAACACAATATATAAGATATTATACAACCCTACTTACTGAAGAGTTTTGTGTATTTCAGCAATCTGTTCTTCCATTCTGAGATTTTGCTTGGGTAACATCTTAAATTGTGAAACATATCCTGGAGGGTGGTCTTGTTCATCATAGTCACCCAGTTCGGCTGTAATAGCAATAAAGAAATAAAGATAAAGCATCCGGATAATATCTGATCAAACAGGACTTGTTCGAGGAGGGGAAGTGGGGGGGGGGGGGGCTCTTTCATTATCTCTTTTATAATAAATAAAAAGAACTAAGATCTTTGTTATTACTGAGAGGGAAAGGGTCATCAAAATTATAGACTGGAAACAGACAAGATCAACTCTATCATTGCCATCACTATCTATTATGTACTTTTAATTATTGTGCTCCCTGTATCAATACTAGTATAAATATTATTTTTAATCTTATTCCCTCCATTCTTCCACTCTGGATGCCTTGCTTCCCTTGGCATAGATACATTGAACTGACTTGGTAAACACCCACAAAATCATTAACCATTGTGCCAACAACCACCTTGAGCACTTTTTTGAGCTCCATGTGTCTAATATGTGTAGGCATGCCTACAAAGTCACAAAACAGCACAGCTCCCTTGACTTTTGGAAACATTTTTTCACACTCAGAGTTGCTGAAGTATGGAAAAAAATACCTGCATCAGTTGTTAGTTGCTGAGACATTGCATCCTTTAAAACCTCCATGCTTCCCGAAATTTACCAACACTACACCCGACATCTTCCCCTCCATACGCATGCACACATGTATATCATGACTCACACACTATTCACTTTCCTGACTTTTGTACATAATTCTATGTACTGTACATGCACCTTTGATGAGTTGTAGTACAACTGAGCACCATACACATTAATTTCATTATTATCCATTATTAAATTTATAACCAATGCTAAACACTTTTTTCACACATCAAGTATAATGGCAAAGTTTGGCCAGTGATTGATGAGATGCCGTTATTCATTATTCAACCATGGGGATATTTATACAGTCCTTGAGTAATTTATCACAGATAATCATCTATATTTAAAGTGGTTCAAAGCAGATGGATACAAGAGCAATTGTAACCAATATTAAACTTATGCTACCCAGTACACACTGTAAAGTAGTTAACATTTGAAGGGCATCCAGGTGAAAACACCACGCCAGAACACACAATGGAGTCTGGTGTGTCCCTGGTCTTGCTAGCTCCAACCCTTGCCAACATGGAAAACAGATATTAGTTGAGAATGATAATATATAGATATATAGTCATCAACTACTCTTTCTTATCTTCATTCCAACTTACATTTATTCCCAATTTAGTGTAGTTGTAACCCTACCCACCTAGCCACTCTTCTCATTCTTCTGCCCTTACACCTGGATCTGCCCTGGCATCTCATCTCCACTTTCTTCCTCGCTCTTTCCACCTTCACACTGATTACTCCCATGCACTCTTGTATAATGTGAGCAATTATGTATCTCTTCCACAAGGAGAAACTCGGTCCATTCCTTCATACTCTAACATTACATCACCTAGCATAAAATTGTCCCCTACTCTACTGCAGCCCCACGCAGTTGAAGGGATTTTAGCCTTGCAAGCTACATGGTAACCTCAATATATTGGTGCCATGGCAAAAATCACCCAGTCATCACTCAGTAAAGTGGCTGGCATTAGGGAGGTGCATGCAGCTATAGAAATCATACTAATGCAGGTACTGAAGTATGCTGTCCTTTGACCTGTCCAGCCAATGCCAGTATAGAGGATAAACATTAAATGATGCACATTCACACACATACATGCACACACACATGCACTCTCACACACACACTAGCATTCTGGTTATGATGATGAGTGCCCCAGTTGATCCAATCAATGGAACAGCCAGCTCATGAAACTAACGTGCAAGTGGCTGAGCACTCTACAAACACACGTATCCTCAACATAGTTCTCTGGGAGATTGAGCAAGATCCAGGATGTGACAAGGCCAGCCCTGGTGACACGTAAAAAGCACCATCCGACCGTCGCCGATGCCAGCACCGCCTAGACTGGCTTCCGTGCTGGTGGTACGTAAAAAGCACCAATCCGATCGTGGCCATTGCCAGCCTCACCTGGCCCCTGTGCCGGTGGCACATAAAAAGCACCCACTACACTCATGGAGTGGTTGGCGTTAGGAAAGGTATCCAGCTGTAGAAACACTGCAAGATCAGACTGGAGCCTGGTGCAGCCTTCTGGCTTCCCAGACCCCAGTTGAACCGTCCAACCCATGCTAGCATGGAGAACGGACGTTAAACGATGGTGATGATGATGATCTCACTTTTGCCAGCTGAGTGGACTGGGGCAATGTAAAATAAAGTATTTTGCTCAAAGACTCAATGTGAAATATAGTATTTTGCTCACACACACACACACATACACACACACGAACACAACAGGAAAGTCCAAAAGCACCAACAATGATGCTATTTGCTAACTTGTTTTGTCTTAATCTGTTACAGGGTCTATAAAACAATAAACCAGAAGGTTTCATTGTTATTAAGACAAAAAAGGATTAATCATTTCTTTACGGGAGACAAAACAAAAAAAGAAGTGAAGTGAAACAGCAACACCCAGGAAACAGAATCTAACCACAGACCGTCCATTATTTTATTTATTTTATGTTGCAGTCTATGTATAATAACACTATCGCTTACAGGTTCCCAGTAGGCAATTTACAGGATTTATGATGATGGTGTGAATGACAAAGGAGTGCCAGTGAATCAGTACAAATAACTTTGAAGCGCACAAGGTTTGCATCAATATTTACATTGTTGACTGATTTAAAATGACACTTGTATATTACACACACACATTAGTATTCCATACTGTCCATAAGGATTGATTTTTTCATACATAAAAAATATAATGAAATACACCTAAATTATAGAAAAAAGTACTTATTTTTATACACACACACACACACACGAGTGTATACATGCTTATTTATATTTATGTATGACTGTGTGTAGATGGATAGATAGATAGAGAGAGAGATAAAAAGAGAGTATATGTAGATATAGATACACAGAGAAATAGAAAGATTGATATATGTGTGTGTGTGTGTGTATGTATATATATATACATATATATCAGAAATATTAAATTTCTAAATGTCTCACAGAGACATGAGCGGTGGTGGAGCAATAGAGTGGTTGTATACTGTCAACTTAACGTGACAGTCCCGTAAGGGAATTACACCACCGCTGTTTAGCCCTAGGAAGCATCGAACGCTTCCTGTCGGCTTTGACACATTTTCTGTGTCCTTATATTTGTGAAGGGGAGGCAAGCACCCCTACCAACCAAGATTCACACCTGAGGACATGCATGTTGGCTGGTAGGGGTGCTTGCCTCCCCTTCACAAATATAAGGACACAAAAAATGTGTCGAAGCCGACAGGAAGCGTTCAATGCTTCCTAGGGCTAAACAGCGGTGGTGTAATTCGCATACGGGACTGTCACGTTAAGTTGACAGTATACAACCACACTCTCTCTCTCTCTCTCATATATATATATATATATATATATATATATATATATATATATATATATGCATAGATACACATGTATATGCAGGTATATATGTATACACACACACGTTTATATGCATACATACATATATGTGTGTATATATAACCACATCCATATATACTTTCATATACATACATATATATATGTGTGTATATGAATATATGTATGTGTATCTATATTTAAAAAATATAGAATTTCTCTAATCAGTGAATGTAACTATCAAAACACAACAACATGAAAAGCAAATTTAATAGTTCAATTAACTTAACCTTTATTATATATCAGGTTGATTGCTTCAAAGACACCCACATAGCAATTTGTCAGAATAGGACAGCTTTATTCTAAACACTGATGGAAACATTTTTTTTTTGTGTGGGAGCATCCATCGATCACATCTGTTTCCTCAAAGATTAAACCAGCCCACTATATATATACATTATACATATATATATATATACTTTATTTAAAGTAGCAGAAAATTCAACAAAACCTGTAACTCTGAGTTTCCCATTGCCGTTCAAAAACTCTCCGATGAACAGCAACGGGGAAACTCAGAGTAACAGGTTTTGTTGAATTTTCTGCAGCTTTAAATAAAGCATATTACTCTACCACTGGTATTTGAGTAGTCTTTTTTTCCACCTTGTTTCACATTTATGTGTTTACTCCGGTATATATACATATATATATATAACCCATGCTAGCATGGAAAGTGGACGTTAAATGATGATGATATATATATACATTATATATATATATATACATATATACATTATATATATATATATACACTATATATATACATACACACTATATATACATACATCTCTTGCCTCTCCACTTCCCATACATATATCTTCCTCACAGTCTTCTCCTCCTCCTTTTTTTCTCCTTACCATCACAACCTTCACTCACTCTAGATTGCATGAAATCCTACTGTAATTTGATGTGATACTGTTAAATAGGGAGGAGATGAAATATAAACAGTAACCCAAGTATCCACACCCCACTTTTATTCAGGGTTGAGTATTGATGGGGGCGGTTAGAGAGAGAGACACACCACCAACAACAACAACAGCAGCAAAAAAAAGTATTTGTTGTCTAGACAGATAATATATCTTTAATGACATTTGTCATTATCAGTTGACATGAACTTGAGTGCTTTATCTCACAGACACTGTGAAATGAAAACTAAGCAGTTATACAAACTTCCAGGCGACTTATATTAGATGAGCTCAAATTTTGTCTAATCTGTAAGCACTGATTCTACTAGGGTTATATCTAAGATATACATTTTTATGGAAACTGGGAAAGCAAGAAAATGAGGAAGGTATTGATTTGGGCATCTATTTTCAGAAAAAAAGATACAGCATACAACCATATATATGTATATATGTATGTATAAACTATATATATGTATATATGACTATGTATATATGTATGTATGTATAAAAGAAAAAAAGAGATGTGACAAAGAAAAAAATGATTATCTCATGGACTTCATCAGCTTACAGTTGTTTCGGTGTTTCAGCTATAAGGTTTAGGGGACTCATGGTTGAATGCCTGGGTAACACCATATAGCTTCATCAGAGCCTTAAATATGAAGGTCAATGCCTCAGTGAAATATTAAAACACACACACACACATACATACATACATATATATTATATATATAAGGCAAATAAGAAAATGGAAAGAATAAATAAATCCTCAGTAAATTTCAGTAAATAGCTAGTATTTAATTGCAATATTGCCCTGCTTATGGATTAATGTATATAAGCTGAACATCTGCTTTTCACTGGCACAAAAGGCCAGGCAAAGCAAGTCCACCATGATCCTCATTTTCAATGTCAAGGGCATCATCTACATCCACATGGTTCCCTCTGGCCAGACAGTCAACAAAAAGTACTTTGTGGAGGACTTGAGAGAGTTCAAGAAGAGGTTTCAATGCAAAAGTCCAGGGCATCTATACAAGGACAATGCACCCATTCACATTTCCAACCTAGTAAGCAACTATTCAACAGAGATGGGCACCAAAACTGTCCCTCTCTCTCTCCCTACAGCCCACCTTGCTCCCTGTGACTTTTAATCATTTTTCAAGCTGAAGGAGATGAAGGAAGTTGTGAGAAGGGTCCTAACACTTTCTCTTTGGCGGACTTCCCTGGGACCTTCACAAAGTGGGTGAAGTGCTACAGCAAGTGGATTTGGGTCAGAGGATCCTACTTTGGAAGAAGATTAGAATTTTGAACTTTGAAATAAATGCCTCTCCAGAAAATATTTCAAAACTTCTGGAATGCACCTTGTATATACAAGTTTTTATCAAACTTTGATAAGTGCCAATGTATGAAACTCTAGGCTCTTGAGTCACTCTGTAACTTCAGCCATAAATCAATAAAAAACATGATGATCATGATGATGATAGATACTCAATGTAGGAAAAGGTAATAGAAGACGGAGTATTATGAGTGAAGCAGGTGAAAGAACCATAGAAATTTGGGTGACAGACAGAACCAGAGTGATAGAAGCTAGAGAATGACGGAGAAGTCATTGACAGGAGAAAGACAGAGTGACAGAAGAATGAGTAATGAAAAAGAGAAAGATGTGATGAATGAGGAGTGATAGATGTCTTGTAATGAATGACAGAGGAGCGATTAATGAGAGAGAATGTAACAAAGATGATTGGAAGCAGGGAGACTTACTATACTCTCTTTTACTCGTTTCAGTCATTTGACTGCGGCCATGCTGGAGGACCACCTTTAATCGAGCAACTCGACCCTGGGACTTATTCTTTTGTAAGCCCAGTACTTATTCTATTGGTCTCTTTTGCTGAACCGCTAAGTAACAGGGACATAAACACACTAGCATCGGTTGTCAAGCAATGCTAGGGGGACAAACACAGACACACAAACACACACGCGCATATATATATATATATATATATATATATATATATATATATATATACATATATACGACGGGCTTCTTTCAGTTTCCGTCTACCAAATCCACTCACAAGGCTTTGGTCGGCCCGAGGCTATAGTAGAAGACACTTGCCCAAGGTGCCATGCAGTGGGACTGAATCCAGAACCATGTGGTTGGTAAACAAGCTACTTACCACACAGCCACTCCTGCACCTATATGTATATAATATGTATATAATGAGTGAGCATTATTGACATACAAGCATTGTTCTTCCTTTCCAGGCTTCCATATAAAATTAAAATTTCTGGTCATCAGGAAATATCACCTCACTTAGAACTCGACCGTAGAAAATCTACCTCGACAAATTCTGTCTGGTCCATAGAAGCATGTAAAAGTGAACATATAAAAGATCTTGATGTTAGACTCAAATATAGATATTATACATCCTAGTCACCACCACCATCATCATCATTTAATATTGCGGGGTTTTCTTTTATTTGTATTTGTATGGTTTGGGCAGGTCTTCTTCAGGACAGTATTTTTGCCACTTGTGACGGTCCATCATTTTCATGAGGTTTTGTCTTTTGGTATCATTCTTTACTTTACCACTTCTTTCCAAGTTTTGCAACCAAGTGATTTCAGGTTCAGTTCCACTATGTGGCATCTTGGCAAGAGTCTCTTCTACTGTAGCTTCAAGCCAACCAATGACTTGCAAATGAAGTTGGGAAATGAGAAAGCTATGTGGAAGTCCATTGTGTGTGTGTGTGTGTGGTGTGTGTGTGTGTAACTGTGAAACTGTGTGAGTATGTGAGCAGGTGTGTATGTTTGGATGGGTGTGTATGTGTGTGCCGGTGTGAATATGTGTGCAGGCATGTATGTGTGGGCGGGCATGTATGTGTGGGCGGGCATGTATGTGTGGGCGGGTATGTATGTGTGGGCAGGCATGTATGCGTGACCAGGCATGACGCGTGACTGGGCATGTATGTGTGATCGGATGTGTATGTGTGAGTGTGTATATATGTGTGTGAGTGGGCGTGCATGTGTAAGCGCATGTATGTGTGAGCGCATGTGTTAGTTTGCAGGTACATATGTGGGAGCGGGTACATACGTGTGAGTGGGAGGGTATGCGTGAGTGGGTGGGTATGTATGAGTGAGTGCGTGTATGTGATTGAGTGCGTATGTGTGAGTGGGTGTGTCTCAGCCCCCACTGCTTGATAACTGATGTTGGTTTGTTTACATCCCCCTAACTTAGCAGTTCAGCTAAAGAGAGTGAGAGAATAAGTAACACACTCAAAAGAAGAAAAACTACTGGAAGCAATGTATTTGACCAAACTTTTCAAGGCAGTGCTACAGCATGGGAGCAGTAAAAGAAGATATAAAAAAAAAAATCAAGGCCCATGGCTCGTTACCGTGCAGTACCTCACACTTTGTATTTGCCCTTCACTGTGGGAAGTAATCAATCCTTCTCTAAGCAGCAGAAGTAATAACTCCCTGAATCCTTTTTCTACTACCTTTCTCACCTGATAGCTATACTTTCAAAGCAGCCACCCACACAGCTATTTAAGTCACCTAGGTAGCAAAACCTATCAGTTACTTGTAGGGTGCTTTGCAAGCATTTGAAGGAATTTGTTTCACACGTGCTCACAACTGTTGTGCATCAACCACACATGAAGGCCTGCCAGTTTGCCACTGTGCATCCTTGGTTTACATTGGGTATACCATGAAGAATTCTCAGCTACTCTTCTCTGCATTACATGCAGGCATACATACCCACATACATACATACATACATACATACATACATACATACATACATACATACATAGCCACATACATACATACATACCCACATACATACATACCTACATACCCACATACATACATACCTACATACCCACATACATACATACATGCATACCTACCTACGTACATACATACATTACATACATACATACCCTACATACATACATACATACCTACATGCATACATACCTACATACACACATACATACATACCTACATACATACATAACCTACATACATACATACCCTACATACATACATACATACCCAACATACATACATGCATGCATACCTACATACATACATACACACAGATTAAAATTCATATACACGTATCTACATACACACAACTACATATACATTCACTTGCATTTTAACATAGCCATACACAATGTATTACCATTCAAATCCAATACAAATACATAATACACAACACACACACACACATATATATATATATATATATATATATATATATATATATATATATAGTCAATTAAAATAAACAAACAATTCAAATTAATGAATAAAAAACGGACAATATGAGGACTTGCACAAGAACTGTATTAGCTTGACACTCGATGAAAGGACACACACACATATACACACACACAAACACACACACATATACACACACACACACAAACACACACTAACACACACATACACATACACAAACACACACACACACACACACACACACACACACACACACAAACACACACACTCATACACACACACACTCATACACACACACACACAAGCTAAAACTTGACTGGTTTGTATTTATATAGACATACAGAAGAATAACCATACACACATCTGTATAACACACACACACACACACATACATACATCTCTAGGCAAGCATACATCTTAGAGAGGCTACAGTGAAAGAGAACCTGTAGGTGACCTAGACAAGCTGTCAGGTTGCTATGGTAACAAGATTTATTTAACACTAACATGGCAAGAGAGAGGGTGGTGGTGGTGGTGGTAGGAAAAGCAAAGAGAATGAAATGTAGTGGGAGTAAATGAGATGTGTGTTATAGATTGGAAATAATGAGAGTGAAAGAGAGAGAGAGAGAGCGAGTGAGTGAGTGAAAGAGTCAGTGCAACTGAGGGAGGGAGGGAGAGAGGGGGAGGGAGAGATGTGAGACTGAATGAGAAAGAAACAGACTGATACATAAACACTGATAAATAGGCAGTGGAACTGAGAGAGACAGAGAGAGAGAGAGGGGGAGAGAGAGAGAGAGAGAGGAAGGGAGAGAGGGGGAGAGAGAGAGAGAAAGACAGCTTGAAAAAAGAAATGATAGCGGGAGGAGAACTGAGAAAAAGAGTGAAACTAAGAAAGAGAGAGAGATATATAGAGGGGGAGGGGGGAGAAAGAGGGAGAGAGGGGGAGGGAGGGAGAGAGAGAGAGGAGAGAGAGGGAGAGAGGGAAAGAAAGAGGAGAGAGAGGGAAGGAGGGAGAGAAGGAGAGAGAGGGAGGAGGGAGGGAGGGAGAGAGAGGGATGGAGGAGAGAGAGAGAGGGATGGAGGAGAGAGAGAGGAGAGAGGGAGAGGGGAGGGGGGAGAAAGAGAGAGAGAATTGATAGAGAAAGGAAGTTGGAATTTAGATGAGAAATAGCAAACAGACAGCGAGAATGCAACATTGAAAGAGTCAAAGTTGCTGATACAATGAGAAAGATAGATGGAATAATGAGAGAGAGAGAGGGGGGGGGAGAGAGAGAGAGAGAGAGAGAGAGAGAGAGATGAAGAAACATACACATGTATGCATATATAAACATATGTACAATAAGACAGAATCCGAAGAGAATGGTATTTGTTCTGTGTCTGCAAGACCTGTAATATTTTGTAAAACAGACGAAAAGAGCACAATGAACTTGCTGTGAAGAGTAGAAAATCAAGTGTGTATGTGTTCATGCAGGCATATATGTATGCATATATGCATGTGTGTATAGATATGTGGTTGTGGATGCAGAGTTCCCAACATAAGAAGGTTTCAGGTTCTATCCCACTGTATGGCAGTGTCTTCTACATTTACTTGGTTTTTGATTGATTTTGATTTTTCCAGTTTCAGCTAATGAGCTGTGGCCATGCTGGGGCACCGCCATTTGCTGGAGCACCGCCATTGGTTAATTAATATTTTGCAAGTTGAATGAAACTAGTAGTCGTGGGGGGAGGGGTATTTCCTAATTGGAAATTTTTTCAAAAAGCTAGAAATTTGGATATAGAAAGAAGGACCAGTTAATTATATCAATCCCAGTACTAAACTGGTCCTTTATTTTATCAACCCCAGAAGGATGAAAGCAATATTGACCAAAATATTTTGTTTTGGTGTATTTTAATGATTCAACAAATACCACTTTCAGTTCTCCCCATTTGCTCTACTGCACCATCATAAAGTGTGCTGTAACCATGAACAGAAAATAGCATTTTGGCATTTGCAAGATTTTGGGGTTAAAATTTTGGGGATAACAATCTGTGAGGTGCTGCTCTGCAGCAGGTGTAACTCATTTTCAGCTGAGTAGAATGAAGTACCAAGAGATAAAGTACCTTGGAATGGAACCATCAACATTACAGATTATATTCCAATGGTCTAACTACTAGGCCACAAGCATTCACATCTTATTGTTTAACGTTAGTCTCTTGAGTCCAAGAAAGACAAGTTCTGTAATTTATTACTAAACAACCTGCACATATGATTTGCACTACTTGCTGAGGAGAAATTACAAAACAATCAAGGTGTATTGCAAAAGTCAGCATTACTTGGAACTGCATGCATACTGCATAAAGTACTGTCTGTCTGAGGTCCTTGTTGTGACTTGACAAACAGTACAAACCCCTGGTAGACACAATATCTTAAAAAAATAATGAAATTATTGTATACAGTGCTCAGTTTATAGTGATCAAATATTTCATGTTGTGCATTAACTTACTCCCTCTATCAAATCGATATTACCTGGACAGGTGCATGTCAGAGGTTCAAATGATCACAGAGCAATGTGAAATGAAGTGTTTTGCTCAAAAACACAATGCACTGTCCAGACTGGGTATTGAACCAATGGTCTCGCGATTGTGAATGCAACAGCCTAACTACTAGGCTATACACCCATGCTTTATTGTTGATTGCACACCAAATATAAAACACTGAATAAAACATTGATCTACAGAGTTTACGACAGAAGTGACTTATCAACGACAATTGGATAACTTACACTGTATTATGTAGGCTGCCAAAAGGTTAGCATCACTTGGGGGGCACAGTAAACGGCCATGATGTAGATCTCTTCGGAGTTGCAGGAACAAGCAGTATCTGAGGAGGAAGAATAAATAATTATTAGTATTATTATTATAATCCTTTCTACTAAAGGCACAAGGCCTGAAATTTGTGGGGAGAGGACTAATCTATTACATTGACCCCAGTGTTTCACTGGTACTTAATTTATTGACCCCGGGAGGATGAAATGTGAAGCAGAAATGTAAAGAACTGGCAGAAATACTGCAAGATTTTCCAACACTACAATAATAATAATGATAATGATGATAATAATAATAAATGGATAAAAATCCACTCCAGTCATAAATGACAATGAGGTTGCACCTAGAAAGTTCCCCTCCAAGGCACAAGTCTGAGTAAGGTTGTTTGGGGAAGACAAACAGTCACCCTTGCATATGAGTCTTCCCTCTCTATGCCACCAATGCTGCCCGAGCGAAGGGCAAAAACTGATACAGCATGGCACCAGTAATGATGCAACTCCTTTCTGAGTGAGCTGAGTGAACAGGAACAATGTGAAGTAAAATTTCTTGCTCAAGGACACAACACAGAGCTCAGTCTGAGAATTGACCTCACATCATCACAATCATAAGCCCAAAGTGCAAACCACTGAATCACATGCCGTCACAATAAGGACCTGGGTATCTTGGTGGACTCTTCCTTTTCGCCTTCGGCCCAGTGCGTCCATGCTGCCAACAAAGCACTCGGAGTTCTGTTTTTGATTCGACGGTCATTCGGAATGCTCACAGCAGCTATATTCCTACCACTCTATGTCACGCTGGTGAGACCCATATTGGAGTACGGGATTAAAGCCTCTTCTTATCTCCTCAAAGACATACAGCATCTCAAAAGAGTCCAGAAGCTGGCTACCCGCATGGTTCTTGATCTCAAGCATTTGTCTTATGAAGAAAGGCTGAAGACGCTCGACCTTTATTCTCTAGAAAAACGATGACGCCGTGGTGATCTCATTCTTGCTCACAACATCATAAGCGGAAAATGTAACCTCTCGAAAGAGCTGTTCTTCACTCCTGCTCCAGAGCGTCGGCTGCGGGGTCACTCCGAAAAGCTCTATCTGCGACGATTTCATCTCAATCGAAGGAGAGGGGCTTTCACCGTCCGGGTTGCAGATCCGTGGAATAAGCTGCCGGACGAGATAGTGAAGATGCCGACGACCGCTCGGTTCAAAGTCTCCCTTGACCACGAATGGCCTGAACTCTTTACATGAACACCACCCTGTACATAACTCCATGTCCCCCTACATGGCCTTGCTTTTTGCTTTTTGAGCCAAATAATTAACCTAACTTAACTTAACTTAATAAAAATAATAATAAATTAAACTAATACCTTGTTATTTCTTCATGTAGTGACATGGGATCTTCTGGGTAAAACTTCACACGGAAGCACAGCACCATTGGATTGACACCTGGTAATTTAAAAAGAGAAAAAGAATCTGTCAGATATTTATAAGTGTAGACAATGATGTACTTACCTAACTTTCTAAGTATGGAAAAATCAAAACATTATTTAAACCTGAAATATAACTCTTCTTCAAGAGCAAAGTCTTATGTTTTTATTTTATATTATTATTATCATTATTACATGAGATATTAAATTTTAAAACAATATAAAAATATATTAAATTTTTAAATAATAAAGAAATAAGAAAGTAAAAATATATTAATGAATATTAATAGAAATATCATTATCAGTGTGGTTAGTATTAATATTATTATAATTATTTGGTGTGCCAATGTAATTTGAGGCTTGTGTGTGTGTTTGCATGTAACAGAAGGGAAGCAACTGCATGTGGTTGGTTGCCATCTAACAAATTATTTTGGAGGATCTTTTCTCAATATTTTGTTGGTATACCTCAGTGATTCAATATTTTGTAGTTCAGCGCCCCCACTTTACTCATGTCCCCTCCACATATTTTATGAAAGAAGCATTTGTGAAAAATAAATAAATAAATAAATGCAAAACATCTTAAACAAAATTGTGCTCAATGGTTTATTATCCATTGATGATGATGGTAATGATTTTCTTATACTATTCTACTCCACTACGTACCTCTTTTTAGATATTTGCATAGATCAATGCTCCCAAAGTCAATGTTAAGGAAATTACTAAAGACAAGGACTTATATAATGAAATTATATTCAACTTTGGCACGTCATTTATGTCTTCTTGTCCAACTTATATTCTAATCTAAAGAAAGATTTTTTTTTCTTCAAAAACATGTTTAAAACATAAATATTACACCTTGTTAAATTATTTTATTTCTAAAAAAAAAATTTCTTAAAGATTTCAAAAGGGAGTTCTCTCCCTTAAAATTTGCCAGTCTTTTGGGAGTTCACAATGTTCTCTTGGGGGGAATACTACTGTCCAGATTAAGAACCACTGTTTTACATTGCTATTGATGTTTATTGTTATTAATTTGTTTTTACTGCTTTATTGATTCCATGCAGGCCATCACCAATCCCAATGTTTTTCAGTTGTTGTATTTGTGTTTTATGTTTGTTTGCATTGTTCCTAACAATTTGTTAGGCTCTTGGGGACCAACAAGTGAATTTATTATTCATATTATTTAACAGTTTTTCTGTAATTTTTTTAGTGTATATATTTTATTAAATATCCTGAAATGGAAATATTAAAAGAAATATAGATTTTAATAGGAAACATAAAAAATAATGATCATAAAAATGATAATTATGATGATGAGGAGGATAATGAAAAAATATCTAACAAATATTAAACCCCAGAATGAGATGTCAAATTTATTTTATCACGTTTATGCTTATTCCTTATAAGAGCTGCAAAGTATATTCCAACTATTTGTATAGAAATTTTGTTGAATATTGATATTTTTAAAAAAACATTTCCAGAGATTCTGTTGTGTCTGGGGAGAGTCATTTTCTTTTTGTGCCTTATAATGTAACACACTCACTGGTAAAATTTCCACTTATTTCTTATTTTTATTTTCCTAAAATTTTTGTTGCGTCTTGCAACCTTTTCAATAGTCTTGAGAGTCAAGACTACTGAAAAGGTTGCAAGACGCAATGAAAATTTTAGGAAAATAAAAATAAGTGGAAATTTTACAGGTGAGTGTGTTACATCATAAGGCACAAAAAGAAAATGACTCTCCCCAGACACAACAGAATATGCTTCAATACACGAACTCATAAAGAATCTTGCAAACCAAATCCCAAAACGAAATATTTCCAGAGATTTTATAAAGGTTAATATCACATTACATGAAAATCCCATACTAGAGTTAACTTGATAGGAAGGTGAATTAACGAGCCGAAAACAATTGCTTACTGTTTCATTACACCATTCAAATGACCACAACATAGTTGAATAGTGAAGAAGTTTGATCTGCACTTCATGAATCATGGGGTTACAGGTCCGATCCCACAGAGGCTAAACAACAACATCACAACCTCCTTTTTGAACTTACCTGCTCTGACCAGTAAATACCTTGTGGTTGAGCAGACAACAAATAGAAGAGAAGGCAAGCATAAAAACAAATCGCACTAAACGCAGGTTCTTTATTGCTCTACACATCATTATCATTTAATGTCCATGTTCCATGCTAGCATGGGTTGGACAGTTTGAAAGGAACTGGTTTTTCTAAAGACTGCTCAATGTCTACGTTGGCATAGTTTTATGGCTGAATGCCCTTCCTAATACCAACCATTTTACAGTGCGGACTACTTTTTATTCATGTCACCTGTACTATTGCAGTCACTATGCAGTTCATAGGACTACAATGGGGTTGGGTGGGAGGCAGCTTCATGCTAGTTGACAAGGGGTTAACTATCTTCAGTACATTTCTTACACCTAGCCTAAGGATAACCAGCACCTTTGAAGTGGAATTTCAGAAATAGAAATTGTATAGAAGCCTGTCATACGTAAGGGCTTGGTAAAATAACATTATGCTTGACATACACTACATGACAGCAAAAAAATAAATAACCCAATTAAGAGTTACTAATTGTTTTTGTTTTTTTGTTTTTTTTTAATTATTGTTATTTCACCTATCAACTGTTATTCAAGGGGACAAAATGATAAGTCCAGCTGCCACAAGACTTAAATACAAAATGAAGAAACGAAGATATAAAAATATTTTAAAGATAATTAACTGAGGTAAATTTAGCCTTAATTAATACTGCAAGATAAATTTAGCCTAATGGATTCTACCAGTCAATCCATTACCCTCTTGACTCTAATAATAACAATAATAATGATGATGATGATGATGACAGATTTAACGACAACAGTAGACAATAAGGACGATAATGATGACAGTTATAGTAACTGACATATGATGATAATGTAGATTGTACACATGACATTGATGATGATGATGATGATGCACAAAATTAAACAACCTTTTCAAGCAAAGTAGTTAATTAGTCATCTTCAGCAAAAAATAACTGGCATTTTAGTTGATGAAGCAAGTTGAGAAAATTAAAGCAAACTTAACATGACATACTTGCAGAAGGTAAGCTTTGAAATAGAGTTTTGTGTTGGAAGACAGAAGGAAGTAATAAATAATAATAATAATAACAAATAAAACAACGAAAAGAAACATACGAAATCATACAGGATACAGACTTTATGGTATATATGCATTGTGTATGTGTTAGTCTATGTGCATTCGAGACATGTAGTTGTAGTAGGTTAGACCAGCGATATCTCTGACTGAGTTGACTGATTATGAAAGACATTCCAATCATGACAATGCCATCTCTTTTGTAGGTGCATTGCACCCAGGACTACACTATATTATCCAATGCGCCCTTCCATCTTTGAAGACGGTATGGCACGATGCAGAATAGATTTGGTTTCTATTTCTAAAACACCAAGAGACCAGATAGGGGTCAAGTCACTCACATTGGTTTTTCTGTCCATGTAATGTTATTTTATTGTTTGGTAATCACCTTTGCTTTTGTTTTCTTGTTATCCTTTCCTTTTTTGTTTAGAAGGACAATCAACTGGCTGTGTCACTAACTATTTAAAGTAGCAGCTAGTAAGGCTCATAGCTTAGTGGTTAGGGCATTTGGCTCATGACCATAAGGCTGTGAGTTCAATCCCCAGTGAGGTGTTGTGTCCTTGAGCAAGGTACTTTATTTTATGTTGCTCCAGTCCACTCAGCTGGCAAAAATGAGTAGTACCTGTATTTCAAAGGGTCAGCCTTGTCACACTGTATCAAACTGAATCTCCCTGAGAACTTTGTTAAGGGGACACATGTCTGTGAAGCGCTCAGCCACTTGCACGTTAATTCCACAAGCAAGCTGTTCGGTTGATCGTATCAGCTGGGACCCTCATTGTCATAACCGACAGAGTGCTCCGTCCTTTCTTTGCTAGTAAGTCTCATATTTGCACTTCTTAAATAAAACTATAACAGTGACATTCAATTCTACACTATGAAACTATTAATAAGTTCCAAACTTGTACACTCATAATTGTTTCTGACCCCTGAGTTCAACTCAGCAGGCTTGTCCCTCACCCCTTTTGTTTTGTCTTAGACTTGCTAGGACTTGAAGAAGGAACAAGATTCATGATATTTGGCAACCTCTCCAAGACTAGTGAAATTAATGTCATTAATATTTTTTTGAACAACTGCATGAAAAACATGAGCAAAGAGGGAACTCCTGAGAGATGACATTCTGGGAAGACAGGGCTGGGTGTAGTGATCGGGGTAGGGCCTGCAAGGTTAAACACAAGGGTGACAGGAAGAGGAAAGAAATCCCTGATTGGATATAACACAAGCCCAGCAAACTCCAAGGAGCAGAAGTCCATATAATAGCGACAAAAACTGCTGTGACAGAAAACAGCACAAATGCAGGCCAAAAATTAGAGGGAATCTCTGAGTAACTTTATGTCAATCTGTCAACTGACCCTTTTCTGGATTCAGTCTGAGGATATTTGTGTGTGCAGCAAGCCACACCATCCTAGATGCAAAAGCAATCCTCTGTAGTGGAGTATTGCTCTATATTGAATACTTAATGCTACAAGTACTGGCCAATATACAATGACAGAGTAACTACTGCCTTAGTGTATGGTACCATTGTTTCTGGAGTCCAGTTATATATGTTACTCCTCACAATACAGTAGAGATAGTTATGACCAAATTACTGTTGCTTAGTCCCAGTTCAGTTCTGACAGCAGACTCATCACCAAAATTATTCCAACTATGACTACCCTATCTTATGTTTAGGCACAGTGTATCTAGTACCACCTTATCCAATATACCTTTCCTTTCTGAAAACGATAGGGGTGTAATTTGAAGGAGATTTGGCTACTATTTTTAGCAGATCAAGCTATCATACTGAGACTCTCTTGAATAGTTTTCTTATACCACCTAACTTATAACCAAAAATAATTTCTTGTATTGTGAAATGTTTAACGAAATCTGTTTTTTTGTGGCTAGATTTACTAACTTCTAAGAGGTGTACATAGACACGTACACCCATGCAAGACAGAGAACGTATGAGCAATGTCATTAATATATAACTTTCGTGTCAGAGTGTTTTATGTGAAACAACAGTCTGGAGTGGTTTCCTGTTGTCAGTTCTTCAATGTAGACAAGAAAGCCGAAAAGAGTTTTGGACAAGTGAAAATGGAAGTTGTCAATGTAATGGGACTAAGGACATTATTTTAGAAACTATAGTACTTATTTTAAATAGTAAACCAAAAAATTATAAAGCTCTTTTTAACATATTTACAACAACAAAACAACCCATTGAAGTTAATTATTTAAAAAATCCTGGTCAATATTTTTGCACTCAGAGTTAACTTAATGGATGTGTAAGACTATAGTGTAATTAATTCAAATGAGTTATTGTTTTAAATATGTTAATTGTTCACACCTACTCGTGTGTATAATATTGTACATCTACTTAAAGATTCTCTCATCAGTACTTTCATCAGTACAGTTCTGAATCTCTTTGATTTGGTTTAGTTCAGGATTAGTAAAAATTGTAAACTGCAACAGCTCATTTTAATAGTGAATCCCCAAGTGGATACAACCATGCGTGATAAATACCATGTAATATATTGGGTGAGAAAAACATCCCGGATAGGGAAAAAAATGGCTAAAGGCTACTTGTGGGATTTGAACACATATCTGTTTATGTAATGGGAAAATTTGAGTTTAGTGGTTGGTATTAGTTTCATTGTGTAGGATTAAATATCACAGCAATAGTTGTGTTTTAAGAGCATTAAGTGAGCTTTAAGTACTCAGTCACATTGATCCTCCTGTGTTCAGTGTTGAGTATTCAGCTATTGCTTTATAAAATACCTAAGCAAAATACTCAATAGAACTACTTTAATAGCTGTTAAATCATATAAGGCCCTAGTGTTTAGTAAGCAGTTGTTGTTTAACCCCAGGTGAGTCCTGATTGAACAGAACTATAATCAAATGCATTCCAATTGTAAATATCTGGTCTTTTCTGAGGAGTAACTAGTTCTACATTATTCATTGTTACCTTTTCAACAATGTCTGAACCTTTTCAGACATTGTTTTAATATCTACTTTTTTGTTGAGGCACATTTTCTACAGCATGATGCTCTTTCAGTTCCAAAACCCCACGTGTTTCCAAAGAAAGTAATATTTCCCAATGGCTGGACACTGAATAACACCAGTATGCTGGGACAAAATGCTTAGCAGTATTTCGTCTGCCATTACGTTGCGAGTTCAAATTCCGCCGAGGTCGACTTTGCCTTTCATCCTTTCGGGGTCGATAAATTAAGTACCAGTTACACACTGGGGTCGATATAATCGACTTAATACCTATGTCTGTCCATGTTTGTCCCCTCTATGTTTAGCCCCTTGTGGGCAATAAAGAAATAGGTATGGTGACACTCATTTTACGGCTAATGCAAAATGTCAAGACAAAGCGATACAAACACATATACACACATACACAGTACCTATGACGTATGTCTAAGTATGCAACAGGCTTCTTTCAGTTTCTGCCTATCAAATCCACTCGCAAGCATTTTGTCAGACAAGGGCTAAAGTAGAATACACTTGCCCAAGGTGACCTATGCAGTGGGACAGAACCTGAAACCACATGATCAGGAAGCAAACTGAACATGTTAACCACACAGTCATATCTCTACACCTTTAACAATATAATCGCTACATTACTGTATAAAATGTATTCTGAATGAGGAGTCGGTGATGTGTGTTATGTGTTATAATATCAGGTGTCAATTATGTAATGGAAAATGTGTTGCATTATTTTCTTAGGTGGGAAATGCACAGAGTACACGCTGTGTGGAATGTGTTAATTTGAACTGTGCAAGTTGTGTTGTTGAACTGAAAGTGTTCTGCATAGCAGGACTATTTATTTTTTAAACCATGTTTATAGTTGGAAGCTCTGATTTCTATTTTTTTTTTTTAGTGCAATCTAATGCTTGAGTTATCACTGGTGCAGTTTTTATTGCCATACACCCAGATTGTATGAATTTCCAATTCAATATCCTTATATTTGTTGCTGAATAGTTTTCCAGCTTCCTTACTATTAGCCATGGTAATATTAATCGATATAATAAAATTCACTCAAGGCTCAACTGGTACTTATTATATTGACCCTGAAAGGATGAAAAGCAAAGTCAATCTCAGTGGAATAATAATAATAATAATAATAATAATAATAATAAATTAGACACTTCCAGCATGTAAAAAAGCACCAACCTCCTACAGAAACTTTCCTAGAAATTAAACATACTCTGGCCACCTAAAGCAAGTGGAATTTAAGGTACCACCCTGTCTGTCCATGTCTGTCTAACTATAAACACATTTCAGCACTTCCTAACCACTCCCACCTTACAACCAACCTACCATCACACCCACATAGCAGACATCTGGTTTTCTATTCTATTCTTAACCATTACTAACAGTATCTTCATATTATCACTACCACCAAAGACTGAATCAATAGTTACTTAGCACAACTGCTTCAAAAGTAATCTACACAAACATATGCACCCACTCACACACACACACATAATATATATATATATATATATATATATATATATATATATATATATATATATATATATATAGCGTGCGGTACCTAGCATGTGGTACCTATGAATAATAGTACCCTCTATATAATATAAATAAGTATTTTCAAAGTTGAAAAAATTTACAGATTTTTTCTCTTACGAGGTTTTTCACGCTAACTACTGATAATTTCTTATAAAGATTTTATCCTTATTTTTAAATATATATATATATATATATATATATATATACTTTATTTAAAGCAGCAGAAAATTCAACAAAACCTGTTACTCTGAGTTTCACATTCCCGTTCGTCGGACAGTTTTTGCTAGAATAGAACCGATATGTCAAGTCTATCAAGATTAGTATAAACGCTACACCTTTAAAAATGGACTTGTTTGATTGGTCCTTTACAAATAACGGTCAATTTTCGAGCGATAAACAAAAATGAGCTCAATTCTAGCAAAAACTGTCCGACGAACGGGAACGTGAAACTCAGAGTAACAGGTTTTGTTGAATTTTCTGCTGCTTTAAATAAAGCATATTACTCTACCACTGGTATTTGAGTACTCTTTTTTTCCACCTTGTTTCACATTTATGTGTTTACTCCGGTATATATATATATATCATCATCATCATGATATATATATATATATTATATATATATATATACCGGAGTAAACACATAAATGTGAAACAAGGTGGAAAAAAAGAGTACTTAAATACCAGTGGTAGAGTAATATGCTTTATTTAAAGCAGCAGAAAATTCAACAAAACCTGTTACTCTGAGTTTCACGTTCCCGTTTATATATATATATATATATATATATATATATATATATATATATATATAGAGAGAGAGAGAGAGAGAGAGAGAGAGAGAGAGAGAGAGATAAAAAGGAGTATATGACCCAACATAGGAAACATCTATGTTGTCACCTAATCTGTTAGAAATAGCAAACCACTTTCCTTTCAAATTACATACAACAGTATTGAGAAAATAGGACACATGGGATGGATATAGTCATTAATATACAAAGCAAAATGGGATTGCACATCGGAAAAATCTTTGATCCTAGACTTGCTCAATCAGAATTGACCTGGGGGAGAAACTACAATATTTATATCTGTCATTTGCAAGTATTGCCCCAAAAACAAAAGTTTTTACATTTTGGAAAGGTGTACCTGTGCAATTTTTAATCTCCTGATTATAGATTTTAAAATGTTGTCTCAGAAAGAGAGTTGATTTTGTAGAGGTTTCCAGTGATACAAAATTAATTTCTTCCTACCCATCCAAATCATCATTGTTTCAATGCACACTTTTCCATACTTGCATGGGTCAGATTTTCTATAGCTGGAAGCCCCTCCTGTCACCAACGATCACTTCTTTCTTAGCAAGATAATATTTCCCCATGACCTCATATGCTTTTGCAAAATACTGAAAATGGATGACGCTGCTGGTATAACAGTAACACTTACTTAGCAACCACACAATGTCAAGAAAAGTCACACACACACACACACACACACACACACACACTCTTTACTTGTTTGAATTTATCTTTTCAATAGCTTCATCAGAAGGGAAATGGTAGCAGCCATGACCATTTCAAAAATTTTATGATCGGTGCAAGGAAAGAAAGAAGCTATCTTTAGAGTGGAGACTTCATTCAAAAAGTTAACAATAAAGTGGACTCTTCTAAAAGCACCAACAGACCAGACGATAGTGTTAAACTGAATGATGGATTAAATCCTTTGAAGCCTTGAGAGTGGATTTGGTTGATGGAAACTGAAAGAATCCCATCCTATATGTGTGTGAGTGTCTGCTCTTGTCTTGACATCACATGATAGTTGTAAAATGATTGTCACTATCATACAAGCAGTGTCATTCATTTCTAATATTCTTCAAGGACATGTCTGGCCATGGGAAAATATCTTGTTTGGAAACAGGTGAGAGTTGGTGACAGAAAGGGCAAACGACCATAGAAAATCTGCCTCAATAATCTCCTTCTGACCCATGCAAGCATAGAAAAGTGGACGTTAAAATGATGAGGATGATTTTAAAATAGTTTTAATATAATGAAATAAAATCATACAGACAACAATGGTTAATGGCCTGTATTTTATAAAGAATATTTATTTAATATGTATCACATTACATGCAGAACAAAATATATCATTGTGGGGAAATATATAAAATTAATCTATGTGCATGTACCTAATAAGTCAGTGAGTGAGTGTGAAGGAGAGAGAATCTGAGAGAGAGAGAGAGTGTGTGTGTGTGTGTGTGTTATTTTTCCTGCTAGATATACACATACGTACAATAATAAGTAAAAACAGGGGACCATAAACAGTAATTACAAACATCAAATAAAACAATTTAATGGTTTAAAATACTGAAAAACATATCATTTGAAGAAAGCAAACATTAAAAATACAGTAATTATAATTTTTTTTTTTTCAAATAACAAAAAACACAATGCAAACGAATATAATAATGCAAATAATATTAGTAAATAATAATAACAAAAATAATATTAGTAGTAATAGTAATAATAATAATTCTTTCCACTATTGACACAAGGCCTGAAACTTTGGTGGTGGAGGAGGTTAGTCAATAACATCAACCCCAGTGTACAACTGGTACTAATTTTGTTGACTCTGAAAGGATGGGAAGCAAAGTCAGCCTTGGTGGTATTTGAACTTGGAATGTAAAGCTAAAAGAAATGCCGCTGAGCATTTTGGCCTGACATATTAACAACTGCCAGCTCACTGCCATGGAAAAGAAAATAAACCATTCTACTGTAGGTACAAGGCATGAAATTTTGAGGGACGTGGGTTAGCCAACTGCATCAACTCCAGTGTTCAACTGGTATTTGTTTAATCAACACCAAAAGGATGAAAGGCAAAGTCAACCTCGGTAGCATTTGAATGCTAAAGAATAACGGCAAATGAAAAGCCACCAAGCATTTTGTCTGGTGTGCTAATGATTCTGCCAGCTCACTACTTTAATAATAACGATGATGGGCTACAGCAAATATTCTGCTCAATACCACAGATTTGCTTGTCAGTTGTTTGACCGTAACCAGTTGAGCATGTCCCTTAGTGGCTGATGATATGTACATCTCTGATCACAAGCAGGGATAGTGAGTGAGCATCATAGCCATGTGTTGAGAGGAATTTTGAGGGTTTGAATAATTCACCTTTGGAAACATGGTGATTCATTCATCATCCTTAAACAAACCTTATTCAGGGACCTTTTGGGCAGGATGGGCTAGTCAACCTGCAGAAGATCCTAACTGGGCCCCACCTGAAAGGTCATGCACTCTTTATTTTGATATGAGATCACCATGTCACACACATATAGTTGTGATGCCTATGTCTGGTGTACCCTTATCAGACATGTAGTCATGATGGGTATATTGGACTTTGTATATTTGTACTGCTGTGTCTCTTTGATGGCATGCACTGCTCTCTCACTCAATAATAATAATGGACTCTCCCATTGAAGACAATGTATGAACATTCAGCTTTTTGCCAAATGACCTGCATAAATAATTTGTTTATAGAGATCAAATGTTTGTGCCGCACATTAGCTAACTCTCTCCATCAATGAACAGGTGCATGATGAACCATGCATCAGGTGTCGAAGTGATCATAGAGCAACATGAGATGAGGTGCTTTGCTCAAGAACACAAATCCCCACCTGACTGTGAGTGCAACACCCTAACCACTAAACCACAAAACAAAAGGAAAATAAAAAGGAAACATAATTTAGTGTTTTTATGGGTGAATCTAAATATTTAAAAAATTTAGAAGACATCTAAATTTAAATCTTAGAATGCTACAGAAATAAATTCAAACAATTTTATAACTAAAATAGATTTCTTAAAATAAGCTTGAAATAATTTTAGAAATTTTCAATGTCTTGCTGAATTTTTCAAATTATTATATTGTTTTTTTTTATTTTAGCTTCCTTTAAATAAAAACGAACAAAACAATATTTGACATGGTTTATTTTTTAATTATTTTATATGTACTTTTAGAAAATGTAATCAATCAATTAATTAAATGCAATGATGCTGGTTAAGTTTGCTTTAGCTCACTGAAAAGAAAAGGTAATAATACAAATAATAAAAATTGATTGACAAAACAATAATAATATACTCCATTAAGTTATATAAAACAGGTTTTGTATTTCTCAAACATTGACAGATGAGAAAGAGAAAAAATCCTGAGCGCAGAGCACACACACATAATGGAAAAACCCAACCCCTCAGTGGATAGAAATGCATGTACACTCACCACATGAAGCAGAGCTTTATTTTAAAATTTATCTTTATTTACCTGAAGCCCCTTAACCTACACACGCCTACTTGTGTCCCACCCAGGCTTTACTCTTGTTACTTATTCACAGTCCCATGTTATATATCTTTTAGGTGAGGTGTTCCTTTATAACAACAAGAAGAACATGCAGCGCCAGAGTCTCTGTAATTGTATAATGTATGAATGAAACTTTGGTTTCAGATGAATGCATGAGCTTGTGTGTATATCTATGTGTGTAATGGAGGGGATACTCTCTCTCTCTCTCATATATATATATATATATATATATATATATAGCAGGAGATACATACATACAAATAGATATCCCTTGCATTACATAAGTATTTGCACTCTAAAAACCCAAACTGAAAGTCGGATTCTGTAATGTCAAATTTACCCCCTCCATTGATTTCCAGTTACATGGAAGTCAATGAACAAAGAGACATCAGGATATTGTTCACTGTGGAACTCCATCATTTAATGTCCATTTTCCATGTTGGCATGGTTTGGACAGTTTGACAGAATATGATGGGTCCAAGGACAGCATAATGCTCCAATGTCTACTTTGGTGTGGTCCCTGTGGCTTGATGCCCTTCCTAGTGCCAACCACTTTACAGCATGTACTGGGTGCTTTTTTTCATGCCACCAACAGTGTGCAAGTGGGATTTTTCAATCTTTAACTCTGGTTAGGAAATGAATTAGACTGTGGCAACCCACCCAACTCATGCCAGCATGGAAAGGAGATATAAGGATCATGAAAACGTATATATATATATATATATTCATCTATCAAATAGACATATACACATTACTTGAAGGTCATCCTACTGAAGAGCACACACAATTACAATATGAATTACACAAACACATGAGTGTAATTCTAGAAATATGCTAATTCATTTACACATTAGTACACATGATGATTGCTTTATCTAGCTGGATGATGTGATAGCTAGCTTATGAATGAGACATTCATACATCACTGGACTGAAGTAGCATATGCTTGTATGACACAACAGACACTTATGCTAATCTGAATATAAATATAGTTCAATATTCAGTGACGAGCAAGAAGTCAAAGCAAGATGGCAAGAAACTATTTCATCCATGTGTCTTTTATCAGAGATAACTTCTCTGAGACTTTTCCAGTTAAAAATTAGCCATAATTCAGTGGGAATTTGATTTTGGAGACTTCCTTCCATGGTTAGCTTTATTTTGTGCCCAGACACTTGCTTACATACAATGCTACCAACCAAAAACAATAGCCACAGAGTATTGTGTAATATATATATATAAATACTACTACTATTACTACTACTAAAACTCTGCGATTGTTTGCTTGCATTCTTGCCTGTAATTCAATACAGCCAAACCAGTGCATAATGGGAAAATACTCTAAAAGGCACCACTGAAATGTGAATAGAAATGGAATAAAACAAGTTTCACATAAATTGTGCCATGGATTCTTGAGATAAGCAGTTTTTTGGGGGTACCTTCATAAATAACCAAAATGGCACATAATGGGAAAATACTCCAAAACTAACATAACTCTGAAATGGGAATATATAATATTGGGAAAATTGTTTCCATTAATTTTATATTTATGTTATATAACAATTCCTTTTACATTTTTGTAGAAGTGTGCACATATGACATAAATAAACGCTATTACTGCAGGTCAGGTTTATCTCGGAAGTTCTATTTCTATTAGATGCTGTAAATAATCAATAAAACCTTAAACATGAACTAGTAAGCCAAACCTATGATGACATAAACGAATTGAAATGTTTAACTGAATCATCATAAAATTAACTTTCATTTCAATGCAATGTTGAAATCAGCTTCAATGTTTTATAACCTCAACTGTCAGTGACCCAACAAGTTATAGGTAATCTAGTGTGTGTGTGTGTGTATATTTATTGTTTTATATTGTAATTCATATGAGTGTTTCATTTGCTTTTAATGCTGAACTCAAATCGTTCCATGGACCTGGAAAAGTAACAGGAATTTACTTTGTATATTGCAATTTCATAAGTAATGACACAACACTTTAGGTGGTCACTTGACCCACTGAATGGGTGAAGAGCAAATCCTTAAATGTATCCCTCAGTGCAAACTACTTAATTAATCATAAGTTAGCTAATCCCAACAAACCAATAGAGATTTTCAATGACAACATACACATACACAGAAAAATATTAATAAAATGCAATTATTTAAAAAAATATTTTTTTAAATGTCTGAAAGTTGAGAACAGCAGACAGTAGCATTTAAAGAAATGGTGTGTGTGTGTGCGTGTGTATGATCCATATACAGGAAAAAATAGAAATAATGAAAAGCATAGATTGAGGGAGAGAGAGAGAGAGAGAGAGAGAGATGGAAAGCGATGCATTCATGAAGGAGAGAAAGAAGGAAAGAGAGAGAGAGAGACAGAGAGGAAGGAATGTAGATATCATAAGAGAGAATGGGCATGCACAGACCAAAAGAGAAAGGAAAGATGAGCAGATGGAGATGAATGAAGAGAAGAGATGATAGACGAGAGACAGAGGGGGGACAAAATAGAGAGAGGGAAATACAAAAAGAGCGAGTCAGAGAGAAAGGTTGAGAGAGAAGGTGAAAGATACAGAGAAAGAAAATGGCAGACAAAGAGAAGAGGACAATGTAGAAAGAAAGAGGAAACGATGAGAGAGAGAGAGGGAGAGAATAAAAACTATGGATGCAAAAACAGAGAGACAACAATGTAGAATGCTGTTATGAATGGAAAGAGTGTACGATTTAAAAAGCCAAAGAGAGAAAGAGTACTGGAAAAGAAAAATGAAGAGAGAATATGAAGGAGAAAGCGAGGAAGGAAAAGTAAAGGGCAAAAATCATCAGGCTTCCTTCCAAAAATAACAGGCAGGAGAACCTTGGAGAATTAAAATGCTGAAATTTAGATTGTTCTCTTACTCTAAGCAAATTTCTCCCATTTAGCAAATGATTTAACAAAGCTTAAAAATAAAAGAAAAAGAAAATTTATGGACGTTCAAATAAATAATTTGTGTGAGTGTTTTTCTACTCCACCTACCTCTCTCACTCTCTCTCTCTCTCTCTCTCTCTCTCTCTCTCTATATATATATATATATATATATATATATATATATATATATATATATATATATAATCTTAGACAAACACGTGTGTGCATGTATAGATATATACATATTTATACATGCATATACATATATACATTATTCTCTATGTATGTGTGTGTGTGTGTGTATATATATATATATATATATATATATATATGAGAGAGAGATAAGATACACATGCACAAATACATATATACATAAATGTATGTGTGTGTGTGTGTGTACATGTGTGAGTAGCATTTTATGTATATGAAAATGAAGAGAGCAGAACATGTGTTTTAATAGCCCAAATGATTATACAGATGCAATTATTTCAATATATATTTTTGTACATAATTAACTCAAATTAACTCGTTCATAGTAGGATATGTAATAAAACTGACTATATTTGGATATAAATAATTACTCTAATGTACTAAATCTATAATCCTAAAAGTAAGGAAAACTAGCAGTTATATACAATTTCTTATATTTTGATAAGAACATCTGCTTTCCACAGAATTACATTTTAAGAAATGCTTACTCCAAACCCTAGCACCACTTAGAAATACAGAATATATTTCTGCAACTCTCGTGACCAAAGACTGTTACATCATGAGAGAATGGCTGCAGCCTATAGGCTGAAACATTGGACATTGCTGTCTTGAGTTCTAGGGCTCATAAGGACAACTACCCAGTTTCCATGGAATGTTAGTGACTGAGATCACAACACACTCTGCTGAATAAGATGCCAGTCTTTTACAGTATTACTCATTTGTACCATGAAATGTTTTGCTTATCAGCACAACTCACTCTGGGAATTGAAACTATCATCATGCAACTATGAGTGCAATAACCTAACATAATTCATGAAGGATTTAGCAGCTATTACAAGCAGATTAAAACAATGTGGAAGTTTATTTGTAGGCCTGTCCTTGATGGTGGAGTGGTAGTGGTGGTGATATCTTCAAGGTGACAGAATTTTTTTTTATATTTTTAACAGATGAGGGGTGACAATGTTATCTTGAAGAGATAGTGTTAAATGATATTTTCAATACTGGAATGTTGATGCTTTTATCCTTTATGTCTAAAAAGGTAAATGATATCTTCAAGAGGTAAGAGACAAATAAGTTACAGGAAAAAGTGCACATTTCAAAAATTATATATATATATGTGTGTGTCTGTGTGAGAGAGAGAATTTTGAGTAACAGAAATCACAAATGGATATATATATATATATATATAATGATAAATCTCAGAGCGAGTTATAATCAGTAGCGGTAACACATCGTGATGCATATATGCCATTTGAACATGGCTAACCCATAAGGGTGGATGCTACTGTAGTTTGTAGCCCCAGGAAGATATCTCCTCCAGTTGGCTATAGACACACTATTTGTGTCTTGTCAGTATTTGTGAAGGGGAGTCATCCTCCCGGTCTTCAACACATGATACACAGGTACCCGAGTTTCAAGGTGTTTACCTTTCATCAGCGTGTGACAATCATGGTTGTCGATGAGAAGTCAGATCCCTTCACAAATACATATACTTTTTCCAGTGTCGATTTGACACTGATATTGAAAAAGTGAAATCAAACAATGATAAATCTTAGAGCGAGTTATAACAGTAGCGGTAACACATCGTGATGCATATATATATATATATAATATATATATATATATATATATATATATATATATTATAGAGAGAGAGAGAGAGAGAGAGAATAAAGAGTAATCGCTGTACTTAGTGGTTTGGTCAAGGAGTTGAAGAATCCTGGCCACAAAACCAGTAGATATTATACCACTTATATGAAGTTGCTTGATTTTAAATCTCTGATAAGTTAACAAACTGTGCTGACACAAGTAGAATCTTATTGACAGCAAGAGCTGCAAGCACTGAGTGCATCGTATATATTTTAGCTTTTGTTTCTGTCGTTAGACTGCAGCCATGCTGGAGCATTGCCTTGAAGGATTTCACTCAAACGAATTGACCTCAGTACTTGGATTTTTTTTTTTTTGGAAGGCCTGGAACTTACTCTATTGTGCTCCTTACCAAACTGCAAAGTTATGGGGACACCATCACCAGTTGTCAAATGGTGGTGGGTAACAAAATACCCCCACCCCCCAATATAATGGGATATTTTCAGTTTCTGTCAGCCAGAAACGTTAGCACACCGGGCAAAATGCTTAGCGGTATTTCATCTGCCGTTATGCTCTGAGTTCAAATTCTGCCAAAGTCAACTTTGCCTTTCACTCTTTAGGGGTCGATAAATTACGTACCAGTTATGCACTGAGGTTGATGTTCTTGTTTGTTCCCTCTATGTTTAGCCCCTTGTGGGCAATAAAGAAATAAGATCCATCCACAAGGCTTTGGCCAGCCTGAAGCTACAGTACAAGGCACTTTCCCAAGGTGACATGCAGTGGGACTGAACCCAGAACAATGTGGTTAGGAAGCAATTTTTTCTTTAATGTTTTATTTATTCAGCAGAGAAGGCTGTGCCGACGACCTCTCACAGGGCCTCCAAAGACTGATGGGAAGGAGGGAAAATTTTATAGTATCTCCGAGACTGGAGGGAGGAGGAAAGTAACCTCAAGCCAACAATAGGACCTAGCAACAGAATGGACTCATTTAAAGGTACCAAAGTACCAGATGGTGATATTGAGACAAGCAAGGGATTAAGTGTACTACCCAAGAAGGCCATGGTAGGATTTGAACTCAGAACGAAAAGGCCCAGATCACATACTATAAGGTATCCAGTTTAATGTTCTTACAGTTTAGCCAATACACCGCCCTAAATTAGTAAATTTAACTCCCCAAAAAGATGAAAGGTACAGTTGATCTTGGCAGGAATTGAACTCAGAGCACGTGGAGTCACAACAAATATCATGAAACATTCTGTCTGACCTCTAATGACTACCAATTAGTCGCCTTGTATAATAATGAAATGTTAAAAATAAGTTTGAAGCCCATCAGAACTCAAGGGTGAGAGTAAAACCTTTATCATACCTAGACATTTAACCGATAACATAGATTAGTTCAATTCACATTGACTCACAGCTATGCAGCACAACTTTCAGCAACTAGTATACCATTTAATAAATAATACTGAATCAAGTTTTCTAAATTTCTGTATTCCATTCTCTTGTCAGAATCAGAATTAAATATATTTGAGACAACTCACCATGAAGCTAATGATTCATATCCTGTTAGTTGTGTCTTGGTTCAACTATGGCCAATATACTTAGCTTTCAATGGTCAAGGTCATATAATTCACCTACTTTAAACTCAGCCACTAAAGTAATCTTAAATAATTGAGACAGTTACAACAATTCCTATTTATCTAGGAAGGTGAAGAAAGAGGCAAACAAATCTTACAACAAAATTTTCTACTTCAAAGAGATTCATATTTCTGAAGCAACATGGGAAAAGTAAGATAACATCAAATAAATCACCTAAGTAATGTTAAATTTTCTTAGGCATGGTTGTGTGGCTGAAAAGCTTGTTTCCCATCCACATGGTTACAGGTTCAGTCCCACTGTGGAGCACCTTAAATAAGTGTTTACTACTCTAGCCTAGCCTGACAAAAGTTTTGTGAATGGATTTGGTAAATAGAAACTGGGAGAAGCCCATATTATATATATATATATATATATATATATATATATATATAAAATACAAAAACTCAAATCATCCAGACAGGTGATACAAAAAAGGGGCAACAAAACATCCAGACAGACGATGCAAAGAAAACAAGGATGGGTTATTCAGAGTTTTCTTTCCTCGGTTGAGTTCCAGATTATCTTTGCAATTTCAGCTGGTTACATATATATACATATATATATATATATATATATACACACACACATATATATACATACATATATCATGTGACTGATCAGACTATCAGATGTTATACATCACTGGCCACAATACACTTTATATCAGTTTAGCCTTCAAATGACACCACCCCACTGGTTAGGCAGGTAGGCCAACATTACCCCCTGACTGAAGCGGGGGCTGGAATCACATGAAATGAAGTGGTTTGCTCAAGAACACAAAGTGCTGCCCAGTCTTGGAATTGAACCTACAACCTAGTGCTCATGAGTGTAACAGCCTAACCACTAGGCCATGCACCTTCACACACACACACACACACTCTCAGCTACTATGGATAGTCCAATTGCTAATTGTCACTGCTGTTGGTGGTGGCTGTTATTGTTTAGCAGACCAGACCATCTGGTCTTTCTAAAAATACCTTCGAATACATTATCCAATATGTCTTGCCATATTTTTTAAGATGGTTGAACATGACTTGAGGAGACATTGCTGTAATTTCTAGCAGTTCACGCAACCACAAAGAGGCTCCCTCATTGCTGGAGGTGGTAGTGTGATAGTGATCTCTCCTCTTCTTACACTAATAGCCAATTATTAGCCTTGTCTTGTTAATAACAGAGAAATAGTCAAACAAAATATGACCAAACAAATTATTCTACAATACAGTTTTAGCTTTCAGTTACTTGTTTTGAGCCCCTTATGTAATACACAAATTAGCAGCTGACTGTTGCACATAAGATACTTTATGTAACACAGTACCAGTCACGCTCAAACATAGCTGTGTGATTAAGAAGCTTGCTTTGCAACAATGTGATTTTTGAGTTCAGTCCTACTGCATGGCACTTTCGGCAAGTGTCTTCTAGTGCAGGCCATGTGGAAATCTTTGAGTGTGTTTGTGCATCTTTGCCTTCACCCCACCACCTGATGACTGGTGTTAGTTACTTTGCAGCTCCATTACTTATTTCTTTACTGCCCACAGGAGGCTACACACAGAGGGGACAAACAAGGACAAACAAACAGATTAAGCTGATTATATCGACCTCAGTGCGTAACTGGTACTTATTTAATCGACCCAGAAAGGATGAAGTGCAAAGTCGACCTCGGCAGAATATGAACTCAGAACGTAAAGACAGCTGAAATACCTATTTCTTTATTACCCACAAGGGGCTAAACACAGAGAGGACAAACAAGGACAGACACATGGATTATGTCGATTATATCGACCCCAGTGCGTAACTGGTACTTATTTAATCGACCCCAAAAGGATGAAAGGCAAAGTCGACCTCAGTGGAATCTGAACTCAGAATGTAAAGACAGCTGAAATATTATTAAACATTTCGCCCGGCGTGCTAACGTTTCTGCCAGCTCGCCGCCTTTGCAGCTCCGTTGCTTAGCAGTTCGGCAAAACAGACTGATAGAATAATCACCAGACTTTTAAAAAGATGAAATAATTAAATACTCTGATTTGTTCAAGTAAACACTTCAATATGGTCTCCCAGCATGGCCACAGTCCAATGACTGAAACAAGTAAAAGATATATATAAAAACAAGGAGAAAAAGAAAAACAAAATTGACCAGGAGATTATAATACTAAGCTGACCACTAGATTGATTTAATTAGATACTTGGTCCAAGTGTTAAAAGCATTAGACTTGCTACATGAACAACTTCAGATATCTTTCACAGTCTAAGTATGATTCAAAGCAAGAAAAGGATGATCTCAACTGATTTAGATTTAATCAGTAATATTGTCAAATATTGCAGGTGTTTTTACAGTTGACTGCTTTTCCTGGATGAATCACTGAAGTGTGAAGTAAATATGACATATTTTTTTTTGTTTTGCATTAGTGCAAACTAAGGAAGAAAACAGTAATACAAATATCTGCAAACAATAGGTGTGTGTGTGGCTGTGTGTGTGGTAAGAAGTTTGCTTACCAACCACATGAGTCTGGGTTCAATCTCAATGTATGCACTAAGGCAAGTGTCTTCTGCTAGAGCCTTGTGAGTGGATTTGATAGACAGAAACTGAAAGAAGCCCATCATGTGTGTGTGTGTGTGTGTGTGTGTTACTGATCAGACACAAAGATAGAAATTTTGAAGGAAGGGGATTAGTTGATATTGATGACAGGCAAACAGACTGCTGTGAGATTTGAACTAAAAATGTAAAGAGTTGGAAAATAAACTGCAAGGCATTTTATCCAGCAGTCTAACAGTTTTTCTAGCCTGCCACATCAATGTAACAAGAACTATTAACAATTTTTTTATACGGGTACAAGGCCAGAAATTTGAAGAAAAATGAATGGTCAATTATAACAACCCCAGTACTTTTCTGAGAATTACTTCACAGACCCTGGAAGGATGAAAGGCAAAATTGTCCTCAGTGGGATTTGAACTCAGAATGTAAAGGGTTGCAACTATAAATGGCAATGTATTTTGTCTGTTGCTTTAACAATTGAGCTATCCACTGCCTGCCTTAATATGAGCTAACAATAAGAGTTAAGACTCTTAGAGACTATCCTGGAAATGAAGAGTTAAATTGTTAATATATTGATTATTAAGTCCTTAGTAAAGGTATTCAACTCCCAATCACTCAATACATTTTATATGAATGGGAATCATGAGTTAGTGAAGCCTTGCTGCTATGAGAAGCAGTTGTATTGCTTCATAGAAGAGACAAGTGTCTCTATTGAGATCAAATTCCTTTCACTCATGAATAAAACCACTAACATTCATTTTAGAGACACAAAGATGACACAAATCAATTAACAGTTAAAGATTGGATGATAAGCTCCAACACACATTTTCTCCTATGTAATACACCACTTAGGTATCCTGCATCATTGGTACCCAACACTGTTGTCATTGTTAGCAATTATAACAGAATAGTTGTTGTTGTTGTTTAGACAAATCTATGATCAAAAGCATTTCAGCTGTAAGTGCCACATCTTTTTAGAGATCAAAGACTACTGTTCATTGCATCCTTCATGTTTTAGCCCTTTAGTATTCAGATTACTACCAAATGTAACGCTTATTTATTCAGACTCTTTTGAATTAATCCTGTATTATCTTGTAGCTTTGAGATTCCGATGATATTATCTATTTTTCAAATGACATTACAGATTAGTTGTCTATCACTCTACCCTGAAGATGAAAGCCAGGTCTACCTAATGTTTATATACTTTCACTACTGGTTGCATATCGTTGACATTTTGTGAACTGCATCTGTGAACATTATCAAGTAATTCTGAGCCTACAGAAACAGTTGTCAGACCTGTAGCACCATAAGTCATCCCCTTCGTTTTTTGGGGTTTTTTTTTGTCTTTGCAATCTGTGCAAGTTCACTCTGTTAACATATAAATATCTATATATTTCTAAATAAATATTCATGAAATATTGTTTTCTCTCTATTTCATGTATATGTGCATGTATATTTTGTACATCTAGTTCAAGTGGTTTCATTTGTTTACTTGCATCATCATCATCTCTATCATACATTATATATATATATATATATATATATATATATATACATACAGTGAGTGTGTGTGTTATACATACATACATACAGTGAGTGTGTGTGTGTGCATTTGTTGTCCACTACCATTTGAAAACCAGTGTATGTTTGTCTATGTCCCCATAACCTAGTGGTTCAACAAAAGAAACAAATAAAATAGGTTCTTTGTCTTGGAAAAATGTTGATAATAATGATATTAATAAATGTTAAGTTTTGTTCTACAAGAGAAAGTAGTTACAAATAAATAATGATAATGATGATGATAGCAAGCGCAAATAATTCTTTTGTCACAGTATAGATTGTGTGTGTGTAGCAATTGTGTAGAGATTAGTCTTTCAGAGTTTCACATTTTCACCAAGAACAAAATTCTCAAAATAAAATGCACGTTTAATTTATAAACATTTCAGATCATAAAAGACTAAATTACAACCATTTAATTACTTGAATTATCATTTAATTTTTTATTATGTAAATACAACAGTCACAAAAATATTGGTTTCAAATTTTGGCACAAGGCCAGCAATTTTGCGGGAGGGGTTATGCCGATTACATCGACCCCAGTGTTCAACTGGTACTTATTTTATCAATCCTGATAGGATGAAAGGCAAAGTTGACCTTGGTGGGATTTGAACTCAGAATGTAAAGACAGGGGAAATGCTAAGCATTTTGCCCGGCACACTAACAATTCTGCCAGCTCACTGCCTTTAACCCTTTAGTGTTCGCATTATTCTGCCAAAATTAATCCTTTTTTTATCCATATTGTTTTGAACTAATCAGGCATTAATCTTGGTGCTATGAGATTTTGATGAGGTAGATGTTAATTTTTAAAACGATATTGTAGGGTTGGTGTGAGAGACCAGATCTGGCCAGCTTGGACATAAAACAGGCCAAATATTTTTGGCCGGATATGGCCGGTTTAAATGCTAAAGGGTTAACTGTTACAAAAAATATGAATGTCAGAAAAAATACAGAAGAAAGTTTAAAATTTCAATACAAATAGTAAATATATATTTAAAAGGATTAGGAACAGATATTCATTTTAAAAGAAAAAGGAAAGTATTTCTTATTCAATGTCTTTCAAACTTTGGAAAATTTAAAATTTAAGAATAAATGCAGAAAGAAAATGATGAATGAATAAATAAATAAATAAATAAATGTATTAATTAGTGCCTTAAATATTTCTGGATTCAATAAAGCAAGTGGTGGTATTAAAAGAGAGCAAGAGAGAGAGAGAGGAGAGAGAGAGAGAGAGAGAGAGAGAGAAAGAGAAAGAGAGAGAGAGAAAGAAAGAGAGAGAGAGAAAAAGAGAGAGAGAAAGAAAGAAAGAAAGAAAGAAAGAAAGAAAGAAAGAAAGAAAGAAAGAAAGAAAGAAAGAAAGAAAGAAAGAAAGAAAGAAATAAAGAAAGAAAGAAAGAAGGAAAGAAGGAAGGAAAGAAGGAAAGAAAGAGAGTGAGTGAGTGAGTGAGTGAGTGGAAAATGAAGACCCACAAAACCAAGAGCTGAAATGAGAGAAAGTTAAGAAAAATCTTGCTTGAATATTAGAGAAAAGAGAAATAGTGAGCAAAAATTTTAGTGTCAGTTATTTTCACACCACAATATAAGATAAACAATTAAAACCATCTTAAAGTGAATGTTTAGCTTAAAAAGAAGACAAAAATAAAATTTAAAAAACCGTGGATTATTATTTATTTATTAATTATTATTATTATTTTTGTTTGTTCATGTTATGTTTAGATTAGAAGCTTATCATAAATTTGCTGAAATCTTGTTGGAATTATCTCCTCAATGGTATTATCTAAGAACAACTGGAAAGATGAAGAACAGATCTAATATGCATATCTAAACGATGGATTCTATGACTGTCATTTTGCATTTGCAAAGATGGATTTTTTTTAGCTTGAAGTTCAAAGAAAGCGAGACAACACAAACATGTCGAGAAACGGCATGTTTAGAAGACAGTAGGGTGAGGAATAGACAACAGACGGATAAAGGACAGAGGGAGAGGAAGAGTTGGAATGAACACAGGCCAAGATTACATTTTAGGTAGATAGAACACAGTCAAAGAAGCAAGAACATGGACAGGGTTTGAGGAACTAGGAAATAAACAGGCTCTGAGAGGTAAAAACACAGACAGGTTCTAAAAAGCAAAACAGACAGATCCCACAAAGCAAATTGGATAGGAACCAATTTCAGGAAACAAGGCCCCAAGATGTAGACTGAACAGGAACTGAGAACTAGAACAGGAATTTGTTGATGGAAGGAGAACAATATCTGAACAAGAATATATGTAATTTCTTTAATATATTATGGAACTTCAGAAGTTATATGAAGTGACATTGAAACCCCACAAAAATTTGCATCATTATCCTGTAAAGATATCATGTCAGTGAGTAAAGAATTGGACAAAATGGTAAAAATTCCTTTTGAGAATACAGTGAGACCCATCCAAAACACTAATAGAGAACAATAGTTTGATTTTGTTAGTCTATAAGGTGCATCCTTTATTGGGAAATGTTATCCACGTTTATTGAAAGGAATCTCTAAGTCCGTTTTACAAAAAAATCATTGAAATAGAACTTATGAAGGTTAGAGTAAAGAAATTTCGTATAATTTCAAGTTGTCACAACAGTTGTATATGAGGTTACTCTAAGTAAATCATGGTTTTTAAAGAGAATATAATGTTGTAAGTCTGACAGTGAAACAATAAGCAGCTTTTGCTATTTGTGAACTTTTACTGCTCTGTCACAGAATTTGAAAAGAGTTTGAAAGAGGTGGCAACAGAAATTAAAGCAGCAAAAATTTGTTGTTTTTTCACCCTAGGTCAGCCTTGATTGGGAAGGCCTATAGTCAAAAGTATTTCAAACATGACCATCATATCTATTTTGTATAGACAGGGCACCAAGGACTGCGTTATACAATGCATCTTTCCTTTTTACCTTAAGACAGAAGGGTGTGATAAAGGGATCTGTCCCTATTTCTATCAGGTTTTTTTCTTAGCTTGATAACAAAGTAATCAAAAACATGGGAAAATAGCTTTGCACCATCACTGCAGTTTAAAATTAATTTATCATTATATCTGCATTTTCCAATTTTTGTTTGTTTTGTTTGTTTTTTAAAATATTTTTAATCAGAAGAAACAGTAGTGCCCATGACCTTTCAAGAGTCTCTGAGACGAGTGATAGCGAGTGAGGAAGGGATGAAGGTATCCTCAAATCAAAGACTATGCAACAGAATAATTCCCACTAAAAGCACCAAAGGTGCCAAGGAAATGTGTTAAACTGGGTGACCACTATCCAATTAGGTCCTGGTGAAATTTGAACTCTGAATGCAAAGAGGTGGAACAAACACCCTAATGCATCTTGTCTAATATTCTTCCATTTCTGTTAATCCATCAATCTCAACTGGTACTGCCAATCCATATCAACACCAAAAGAACAAAAGGCAAAGTTGACCATAGCAGGATTTGAACTCGCAGCACTAACTGTTAGAACAAATGCTGTAAGTTATTTTATCTGATGCTCTAATGACTGCCAATTCACTGCAGTTACCTAAAGATCATGGAAAACTTAAAATTTTTTTCTTTAGAGATATAAAACTCCAAAGAAATTTCTTTATAAACATTTCAAAATATTTATCACCGTTTCTCAGTTTGGTCTTGTTCTTGGTAGGCACTAAGAGTAAATATATATATTCAATAAATTATCACAAACTTTTTGAAAAAAAAAATTATCTGATTCAGTTATTTTCTTTTCTTTTTCTCTTTCTGTTCAATCATGCATCACAAAAGAAACCCTCAGAGTTAACAATATTGCTTAAACATATTCTGAAACATTCTACAGATATCTAGTAGTCTACTACAAGAACTTCTTCAGAAAAACAAATCTAGATTCTACTTTACTGAAGATTTGGTAAAAATCATGCTTAAATGGAAAGTTAATCAGGCATATGGAAATATATTACTCTGAACTAAAGAGCTTGAATAAATAACATTTCTACATTTTCTAATCAGGAAGACAAGGATTCTAATAGGTTTGCTAAATTTTTCAATCAACAAAAGGTTCTATTTTATCAGTATTTTAATAGTCAAGTTACATGGAAATATCTGGAAATACTTTATGCACACAGACACATAGAGAAAGAATAAACAGATCGATAGAGCTTGCCATAACACCAATGAGGAGTAGGAGTTTATACAATGCAGAAGACAACACTGTTAGAAAGGCAGGCAAATATGTATAATATAAATACCCATAGCAGGGCAGTACAATAGAGCCAGGAAGAGAGAGGAGCCAAGCTGACATAAGGCTCAAAATTCACAAGTTTTTATACTCACTTGAAGAATCATGGCTGACTTTGTCATTTTTCTTTGCAGAAACTATAAGTTCTAAAATATGAAATAAAAGATTCAGACATGTCTTTCATAGAAGACAATGGTCAATAACCAAAGTGTTTAAAACATTGAGCTATGAAAATCATTAAAAAATAAATAAATATAGTTAATATTTTTACAATTCCATCAGTCGTGCAACAGCTATAAAAGAAATGTATCAATAATGATTAGCATATATAAATAAACAGAAAATATTTTACAGGTTATATTAATGTTAAACAACGTAGCAGAGCAGTTTGATATTTGAAAAAATAGTACTGGAATAAATAGATATATAAGCGTATATGAAAAAAAATTTGGAATGCATCAAAGACAGAAAATATTTTGTAGATGAAGGTGAAGGACACTTTAGTGAAGAGCTGCATCATGTCATTTACCTGACATAATTTACTTGCTACATTTCAGTGGATAAAATATTTTCATAACTATCAACACCCACTCACACAGCAAAAAAAAATAAAAACGCACAGTGGCTTGCATTGGCAAAGATTCTACAGTGAAAGTCATCAGTTTGGTTAAGTTTGTAATGCCATAGTGGGAAGAGGCATCTGAAATTTTGGAGTTGTTCCTTCGTCAGAGAAGAAAGCAATTTTTCATGTTGGAAAAACTCTCAGCTGAATTATCAGCTTAAATAGATCATTCCTTTTCTCCCTAAGGTATACAAACTTATTTAAACTGATGAAATTCACTACATACACACGTTTATATATATGTGTGTGTGTGTATATATATATATATATATATATATATATATATATATATATGTATGTATATGTATATGTCACTCATCCTCTCTTTCTCTTTGTATGTTTGTCATCATGTCCTTTACTCTCTGAAAAAGGACTAATGTCCAAAATGTCAATATACTCCAAGTGTATCTATGTACTAAATTTAATAGTGTAGTCATCATACTCTGTTCTTTCCTAGGCCATTTTAACTGTTTTTTGATAAATATATTGTGTATTTAATTTTATATATATATATATATATATTACACTCACGGAGTGGTTGGCATTAGGAAGGGCATCCAGCTGTAGAAACACTGCCAAATCAGACTGGAGCCTGGTGCAGCCTCCATGGCTTCCAGACCCCGGTCGAACCACCCAACCCATGCTAGCATGGAAAGCGGACACTAAATGATGATGATGATATTACATTGTTATATCAGAAATGTTTTAGCTATTTTAATTTTATAGCCAAGTTGGAGGGACTACCAACAAAGAAATCATTTAATTTTCTTTGACAAAATTATTGAAAGTTTTGTTTAGAATAAGCAATTTTATATTGTGTGACTGCATTCTTTTCAATATTTACAATACAGACACAGATTCTGCAGAGCTTTTATTTTCTTTAATGAATTTTAAATATATGGTAAATTGGAAAATCAGCAACATTTCATTAAAGAATGTCGTTTACTTTGTTTGGGACCTTTATGGTGGAAGGAGGCGGGTGTATGAGATACAAGATATACTGCAGTAACAAAAAGAATTACCAGAACATTGTTTTGTAAAAGAAATCTAAGCCCCTTCTCTATACATATATATATTTATTATTCTTTTACAAGCAGGGTGAGGTGACTTTGATGATTCAACTTACTAGCTTTTGTTGGCGTTACTGTCACTCCTTTTCTTGTAAAAATGTACTAAATATGCACTCTGTTGAGTAATTTTTCAGTTTAATGTTAAATTGTGTTTTTATAACTTGTCATTAAAACAAACATTAACACACACACACACCTCGTAAAAAAATGTTTATAAATGGTGCAGAAATGTTGAATAGATTTTAGATGTGGATATATATATATATCCACGCCATGATAGATCGTTAGCTCCTACACGCATTTTTTTCTGTGTATCTTTCTGTCGAAGAGCGTAGGCTCAAAACATAAAAGACTTTTTCTATTTCTATTCCTGAGCGCTATACTAATACATTTGTTTGTTTCTACTCCACCTGCCTTTGTATTTTGTTTATTTTCATAAACTTTCCCTTGAGATATATATATATATATATATATATATATATATATATATATATATATATATATATATATCATCATCATCATATCTACAATTTGAGAAAATTATAGCTTCTGACTTGTATGTGAAATCTGTTAACTTTTTATCTTCATTAATGACTCATACAGAGAATTCTTTGAAATAAATGTTCCCTCTATCCAAAACTGAATAGAAATAATCTCAAACGTGTGCAAAAAATAAAATGCATATATTTCAGAGTAGTTTTTCATATTTTCTGGAACAGAAACTTAACAATTATTAAAAGACTACAAAAGTAAACTTTACTATTCATGAGATGGTCATTTACAAAGACTCTGAAAGTTGATGAATAGTACCCCCCCCCACACACACACACACACAGACGTGCTAGAAAAAAAAAGTTACTTTATAATTAAGGCAAAGACTGTAATATTTTGAGTAAATTTTTTTGCTACTTTCAGCATTGGAAATATAGTTGCTCTAATTATAGAAATATAACTATTGAATAAACCACTTCAGATTTTGATTTTTTTTTCTTGCCCTTCCTATTTGACTTACATTTTCTTTCAAAGACATGACAATGTAACAAAAAAAAAATACTTCATTATTTGTTTTAGAACTCCCACAAAAATAATTCCATTAATAAGGACAAAAAAAAATACAGTATACTACTAAAGTTTTCTATTGTAAGCATTGTTTTTTACTGTTATTTATATATGGCAGTCCATCCTAAAAAAACAGCGATACTCCAAACTTGCACATGTTGAGTTTAGCATTTAACAGTATACACTACCGTCAGAAATTAATTAGCACCCTTGATTTGCTCTTCACTCAAGGTATGTGCTGTCACCTAGTGGCCATATCTCGAACTATTGCTTTGTTGCGAGTTCACTGTTGCGCAGAACGATGACGTAACTTTGTTTGCAGAGCAGTTTGAGAGTCTACAGCCTTATGATGTTGACATAGCAGTGCAACAACAACTTGGAGTGCGGATGCAGACATCTTCCTTTGTTAAAGATATAGGTAGCGCCTCGCAAGGACCGAAATCACACCATACTAAGTTTTCTCATCGCGTAAGATGTTTTGAACAGCTCATAGGTTAATTGATTTAACCTATTTAATGTAATTTGAGAAGTGCTATTAATTTCTGACGCAAGTATATTTCCACTTATGTATTTCTTTAAAGCATTGTCTCTGAATAATCTTGTAAAATTTCTACAGGAGTATGTAGTAGCTCTCATGTTGATTCCAGTTGATCAATCAACAGAACTACCTTTGAATTACAGTGTATATGGTTGAGTATTCCATAAACCTATGTACCCTTAAGTAATCTTTAAACAGAATCATGACAGTGTCTTGTAACAAGACTGGTCCTTTGAATTTTAGATGCAGACCATCCATCAGGCTTGCACACAGTTGGGATAACTCAAGGACATGATAATAGACACTTGCCCAAGGTGCCACACAGAAGAACCAAATGCAAAACCTGGTGATTGTGAAGCAAATTTCTAAACCATTTGGCCTCTGCAACATGAAATTATTACCTTACTGAGTGAATGGGGTTGGATAGTCAGTGCTGTCTGTGCATATGGGTACACTGGGCAATTGTCAAGGGGCCTCAAGGGTCTGGGAGCTCAATTCTAATCTGTGAGATGTGGCTTGCTGTCAATAAATAAATACTATAGGACCAAGTGCATTGATTTGGCTGTAGGAAGGGGGCTATCATGATGCTAAAAAAGGACAGCAGACAACACTTATATTGTCAACTTAAACATAAAATCAGCAACACTTTAGAATTGATCAGTGTTTCATTTGCTTGCCAAACTGGGTTCAAATCTTCTCATCAAAAAGGTATTGAAATGAGTATGGTTCATTTTGCTGGTTCAGAAAAGATACACTATGAACAGATACAAAGGTACACCTTTTTGACTTTTTAAGAAAATGGTATACCATCTATCTCTTGTCAAGTCTTTAAAGTAGTCTCCCAACAATTAAATGGATTAGGGAACTGACATTGCTTAATCCGTGAAAGAAGGAAAACAAAGAAAAAAAAGACCAGCAATAAAAGAGTAAATACTACTACAGGTCACACATTGACAGGTAAATTGATAAAATATATCTTAATAATTTTCAGACTAAACACTATATAAACATATATAGGTGTAAAATCTCAAGAAGAGATCAGAGTATTAACTATACTAACAAGTAAAGTTAATCGCCACATCAAAGTGGTTGTTCCATCTTACTACTAGTTTAACCCCAGGCAGATCTTCCACCAGCTGGTTATCGGTGCGGCACTAGAGGATGGTAGAGGTTCGTTCCTCCTGCTAGCAACATATATCGTACATACAAGCTGCAGCGCCACACCTATAACCAGCTAGCAGAAGGTCTGTCTGAGGTTAAACTAGTAGTAGTAACATGGAACAGCCATTTTGATGTCGTGATTACTTGTTAAATATATATATTTAGTGATTTAGTGTATGTAGTTAGATATGGTTATATATAATTAGGTATATGTGTATGGGTGTATATATAGTTTATTATTATATTATTATTATTTTTTTGTTTTGTTTTATATTTTATATTTTATATTTTATATTTAATTGTTGATAGGTTTATTTTAGTTTATATATTGTTTATATATTGATTATATATGGATTATATATAAGTTATATATGGATTATATTTTTATATTTTTTCATTCATACTTTAATTATTTTAAAATTATTATTTTTATATTTTAAAATATTGATATTTTAGATTGGAAGTCCACCTGAAGATTGTCGATCAAGACAAGAAACAATTGTAGTGGCGGTTTTTTTGACTATTTATTAAAATTTTATGTATTGATTAAGTCTTTCCTTGTTTGTTTTGCAAAATAGTGGTTTTGTCTCTAATAATATTTTATATATATATATATATATATATATATATTATATATATATATATAATCATTATCATCTTAATGTCCACTTTTCCATGCTTGCATGAGTCAGATGGAATTCACTGAAGCAGATTTCTTATGGCTGAATGCACTTCCCATTGCCAAAACTCAACTGTTTCCAAACGAAGGTAATATTTCTCCATGGCTGGACATGTTTCCATAGAAAATTGGAAATAAAGGATAATACTTATTTGACAGTGTTACCTATTTACAACTGTGACACAATGTCAAGAACAGGAAACACAAAGACAACACACCTGCCCAACCACACACACATATACACATGCACGCAGCAGGATTCTTTCCATCCACCAAATCCACTCACAAAGATTTCGTCGGCATAATACTATAGTAGAAAACACTTGCCCACAGAATCTGAATTCTGAAACCAAGTGGTTGAGAAGCAAACTTTTTGCCATGCCTATGCAATTTATATATATTACATATATATATATATATGTCAATCGAAGTGTACAGTATTATATACCTATTACAAGTGATTTGTATACTTCAATTAATATACCCATTCTACTGACAAATACATAAGTGTATATGTTTTTCTAACCTATGAATTCTTGGGCAGTGTGTGTGTATGTGTGTCATTTCAATCTATAACAATAGTAAATATAATTCCAAGGATTCGAAAAGAAGTATGGGCATCTGAACATAAAAAGACAGAATGATATTTAGGTTACTGTGAGCAGAATTCGCAAACTGAAGAGTTTTGCCCAACATGTTAAGGCATATATTTATTTTAGTGAATCTATGTAAACATAACATAATAAACTTTAAAATTCCAAGTAATGAAACAATTCAGGTATGAAAAGGGGAGAAAAAAAAAAGCAAAGATATATATATATTTTTTTTAATGAAAATGAAATAAGAACCAAAACCAAGAAAATCAAACAAGAAAGCATAAAATATTGGTAGAGGGAATCTCTAATGTATTTTAATAGCATGTCACTTCCTGTTTAAATAGGTTAGATATCTACCTAAGCTAAATAAATATCAGAGAAAGGAAATGAGAAATGAATACTCTTCAGAGAAGGAGAAATCCTTTGGTGAAAGAACAAAAAATGGTGTTATTAGAAAGAGGTTTGTGATGATAAAGGTTATTAATGGATTGCAGATAAAAAAAGGTAGAAGGTAACACACAATAAAGTTCTTCAGACTACTCAGCTATAAACAATGAGGTAAGCGTCAAGCTCAGATACTATACTACTGATTCATACATAGTAAATCCTATTTGAAATAAATAATATAATCTAGCTAAAAATCTACTCTAACCAAATAAATGTCATGGGGATCAGAATTAGATAACCTTTGACAGATAACGTGTTGATTGGAAGGCAGAGAACTGGCAGAAATGTTAGCACACCAGGCAAAATGCTTAGCAGTATTTTGTCTGTGTTTATATTCTGAGTTCAAATTCCGCTGCAGTCAACTTTGCCTTTCATCCTTTCGGGGTCGATAAATTATGTACCAGTTGTGTACTAGGGTAGATCTAACTGACTGCCCCCTTCCCCAAAAATTTCAAGCCTTGTGCCTAGAGTAGAAAGAAACATGTGTCAACTGGTGAAAACTCTAACAAAAATATCAAGAGAGTGTCTAAAGGGAGGATAAGACTCCAATAACTAATTAAGAAAATAAATAATTAAAAACCTACAGATACAGATTTATAGGCACAGGGATGATTGTGTGGTAAGAAGCTTGCTTCTCAACTACATAGTTTGGGTTCAGTCCCACCGTCTGACACCTTAGACAAATGTCTTCTATTATAACCCTGGGACGACCCAAAGACTTGTAAGTGGATTTGGTAGAGGAAAAAAAATCTAAAAGAAGGCCATGGTGAGTGTGTGTTTGTCCACTATCACTTGACAACTGGTGCTGGGATGTTTACATCCCTGTACCTTTGTAGTTTGGCAGAAAAAGATTTATAGAATAAGTATGTCATGATGCATCTAAACAATTTGTGACATCATAGCAAAATCCATATCTGGAATCACATTTATACATCCATTGCAAATAGATGCAGCTTCTTTTTTAATCCTTTCCTTCAAATTCATACATGAAAATTGAGAGGAAAGACGATCATTACTGTTATTACTATTGTTATTGCCTTCATAGTAAATAAGGCTTTTCTCTTTCTTACTTTGAAAATTTTCATGACGATAATATCGCAAGTCCTACTAGTAAAATCTCTCAGAAAGTGCAATGATTAAACTAGTGACTAGTAGCTACGCAACATGCAATCAACCAAGCTGCAGGACATGCTTTGCAGCAAAATAAGTTACCTAATTAGATTTGGGGCATCATACAAATTTAATTAGTAACTATATGATACACCTTAATTAAGAAGAGTATACTGATTTTATAATGCGTGTTCTAATATCCTATAATTAACAATGTTATCAGAATGGTTCGAGTGAAGCTACAATGGAAACAGCATGAAATCTAAGATAAAATACAATAACAACAATAAAGTTACATTATATTGAATACAACAGTAAAAGCAAATACATTTTAAAGTATGTCAGTCTCTCTTTAAATGAGTTTCTGTATTGCTATTATACAGTTTCTGTTGTTCATCTCAGGCCAGCTTTGCTGGAGCAGACATGATGCCGGTTGATCTAGGTGTGATAATCTCATATTATGAAGGAGAAAATACATTTGTCCCTTTTTTTTTTTTTTATAAAATTTTATTTTAGTGATGTTAGAGCTATGCAGCAAAGAGTGAATACTGAAGTTACTTAGAAATGTATAACTCTGTTTAATGATGTACTGTCGCCTCTTTACTACTACTTCTACTACTACAATGGTCTCAGCTCTTCTGAACTAGCTTATATATCACCTCTATAAAAAGGCCTACCTGACACACTATCTTATTTCTGCCCACAAGGGGCTACACACAGAGAGGACAAACAAGGACAGACAAACGGATTAAGTTGATTATATCAACCCAAGTGCATAACTGGTACTTATTTAATCGACCCCGAAAGGATGAAAGGCAAAGTCGACCCCGGCAGAATTTGAACTCAGAATGTAACAGCAGATAAAATAACGCTAAGCATTTCACCCGGCGTGCTAACGTTTCTGCCAGCTCACCGCCTTACCTGACACACTATCTTTAGTCACTCATACAGCATTTCAGCCAAACCCTCTTCCCCCACTCACATTAAATATTATTTCTCATTAACAATATATTCAACCTAAGCATTTACTATATTGATTTCACCTATCTTGGAGGGTCTGTAAAGGTCATATGCACTGCTTATTCTTCTATTTGATTAGGCAATTCAACGAAAACCACAGAACTGGTCCCTGCTAACAATGGAATTTCAAAACTGAATATACCATTTGATTTTATCATGTAAAAAGGTAATCAGCTTAAAAAAAACAAACAAACAAAAAAAAAAACCTCATCTGTTTAGATTTATATATAAAATGTCACATATGTACAATGAAATGTTATGATACATAAGAGCTTACACTGAAGTTAAATCACATCATTGATTTTTATATCCACTTTCTCCATGCTGACATGGGTCAGACGAGATTTTTCATTTTCTAGCCAGATGCCCTTCCTGATGCGAATGCTTACTTGTTTTCCAAATACCTTTGTCCATTGAACTTTAACTGGACTTTTCACTTATATGAAACATATATGTTGCTGTTGTTTCAATGGTGTCAATGTGAAGACACACACAGGGGAACAAACTCCCAAACATATGAGCATGAGGGCGTGTGCATATATGTATATATAGATATATGTGAGTGTGTCTATACATTTATGTTTGTCGTGTGCATGTGTGTGTGAAGACACATGGCTTAGTGGTTAGGGTGTTGCACTCACGATTGCAAGATTGTGGCAGCAAGCTGGCAGAAACATTAGCGCAGTGTGTGAAATGCTTAGTGGTATTTCATCTGCCATTACGTTCTGAGTTCAAATTCCACCGGGGTCAACTTTACCTTTCATCCTTTCGGGGTCAACTTTGCCTTTCATCCTTTTGGGGTCGATAAATTAAGTACCAGTTATGCACTGGGGTTGATGTAATCGACTTCATCCATTTGCCTCTCCTTGTTTGTCCCCTCTATGTTTAGCCCCTTGTGGGCAATAAAGAAATAAGATTGTGGTTTCAGTTCCTCGACCAGGTGGTGAGTTGTGTTCTTGAGCAAAACACTTCATCACACGTTGCTCTGCGATAAAGCCAACACCTGACACATGATACACGATGCACCCATTCAGGTAACGTCAATTTAATGGAAGGACTCAGTTAATGTACAGCCCATACATTTGATCACTATAAACAAAATCATGAGTGAAGGTCATTCAGCAACAGCTGAACACTCATAATTTTTCTTCAGTTTCTTTCTCAACAATCCAATGTTTTTATCCATTTGTTTCTCATTGCTTATAGTATTGACTAAACTATAAATACATTTCCAAGTTTGAAACATTTTCATTTGCCCATATCTTAAAACTTCTCCTCTCCTCCCCTGCCTTCTTACTCCTTCTTGCGTAGGACATATCTGTCACATAGAAGTATCTAAATTCTAGTAGGCTGCCGAGCTATCTTAGATTTGATACCTGGTTAGAAATATTTCATTCTGTTTATGTTGTTTATAATAAGGCATCATGCTGGGAGAAAGCAAAACATTCCATGAGCTTTTCATTTGCTAAAATTCCAAAATAAATGTGTTTATAATTCCTCAGTTTCTCCCATTCCACAGGTAAATGGTTAATTTATATTAAATGGAGAATAATATTGAAAATATTTATAATTGCATTATTTCACACACGTAATTTATGTGTGTCCATGTGTGTGAATGTATGTATGCATGCATGTATGTATATATGTGTATGTATGTATGTATATATATATATATATACACATACATGCACAACACCAAACAGATACACATCTAGATAAGCAGACATACATATACACATATGCATATGTAATGCATGCATGCGCACGTGTGTGTGTGTGTGTGCTTACCTGCATGCCTTTGAATTCATGCATCATAATGCGAAAAACTAACTAAACCAGGTGTTGAAAGAGTTCATGGATTGTGATGATGCTAAATGGATCACATTTAAGAAAATAGGAAAAAGATCAGGAAGTATAACTTGAATGAGTAATAAAGATCCAATTTTCAATATATACTTATCACTAAAATAACAAACCCCAAACCCCACCATTCCATCCTGCTGTGAAAATATCAATGCTCACAGATCAATATAAGAAGAAAGTCTTCAAATTGATGTTCACTATATGCACAGTCACACTTCAGTGAATACATTAGGAAAAGTGTGTCAATAACTGCAACAGACAGCAGAAACGGATAAGCTTGTGATTACATGTATTGCTTCAATGTGCTTGCACTCACTGAATAAACTGTTTCACCTAGTAATAAGCAATTATCCCCTAATTAGCTGTCACCAAATTCTGATACAGGAATTTGGTATTACTTGAGAAGGTGCTAAGAACAAAGAGAAAAAAAAAAGGTGGGGAGCTGTGTGGTTAGGAAACTTTCTTGACAGCTACACTACATATCAGGTTCAAGTGTACCTGTATTACACAGGTGTGGTGCTGAAAGAGGCATGGCTGTGTGGCAAGACGTTTACTTCCCAATCACATGGTTCTGGTTTCAATCCCACTGCATGGCACCTTGGGCATGTGTCTACTATAGTCCCAGGCCAACCAAAGCCTTGTAAGTGGATTTGGTGGACAAAAAGTGAAAGGAGCCCATCATATGTATGTATGTGCATGCGTAAGTACATATATATATATATATATATATATAAGAGAGATAATGGTGTCATTGAGACCCAAAAGTGTCAGGTAATGCTGGATAAGTGCTATAGACAGACTATAGTTAAGTTCCAGATTCGGTAATATTGCGAATAAAGGGTTCAACATTGGTTCTATGTCAGCATGTGTATATATGAATTTTTTGCGTAATGAGATAAAAAAAACCAAGGTTGCATAGATATTAGAGCTTCTATCTATAAATGCTCTAATATCTATGCAGCCTTGATTTTTTGTCTCATTATGCAAAATATTCTTATATATATATATATATATATATATTGACACACATGTACACATATATACATTTATATATATATATATATATATATATATATATATATACACACACGTACACATATATATATACATATATATATATATATATATAGAAAACCACTGCAACAGCCAGACTATTGGATGTTGTTATACACCTCTAGTCACAATGCACTTCCTCACATTGTTGTAGCTTTTAAACAGCATGTAAATATTGGGTTAAAAACCTCTTAAATTGTAAAAGAGCTGAAGGCTGCTCATCAGAATTGAACCCACATCTCTTGTAGATATGACAGGCATTCTATCCAAAATGCCTTTTAACCCAACATTTACGTGCTATTAGTTATAGTTTTACCTATGTGCTTTAAAATTATTTCAGATTCTCACAAAAGTTTATGAATTCCTATGATGTCAATATAAATATGCAGTGTGAATATTTTTATTAAATATACTGCCCCTAACCACATGCAATAATTAGATTTCAGTTATTTAATTATCCTCTTTGTGTCAACTTTAATATTATTGTTGTCAGTAAGTCATACACTCTATTATTATTTACAATGCTTTAAAATAGGTCAAAGATCTGGGGATGGTAACACAAGCAGTGGCTCTGTATATATGTAGAAACATATGTTTATGGTTGCTATTGAAACCATTGCTATTGAATTACAATTCTAATTAATATTATG
>NC_043008.1:52756750-52806750 GCF_006345805.1 Octopus sinensis
AAGGCAATTTGATGAGACAGTAATGTTTCCCTATGGTCAGACATGTTTTGTTGGCAGATTGAAAGCAAACAACACTGCTTTTATGATGGTGAAACTCATTTACAAGTATGACACGAAGTCAAGACAAGGAGATGCAAACCTCATGGTTTGGTTTTGTCCCCACTGTTTGACCATGTGGACAAATGTCATCCACTATGACATCAGGTACTCATAATAACTTATGAGTGGAACTGATAAACTATACAGAAGCATATCATAAAAGCGATCATGCCCAGTATCTGAATGGCTCCTCTTTTGAAAGACAAGTGGAAATAGTATCTTCCTGTGAAACAATTTGGTAACAGAAAGGGCATCTGGCTTCAGAAATATCGCTTGCTTAACCCGTACTAGCATTAAAAAAGCAGTCATTAAAATGAGGATGACGGTGATGAGATAGATATATATATATATATATATATATATACTTCCCATATGCATGCACATACACACAGGTACAAGCATGTACATAGTTGGTTAAATTAACTCCGTCCCTGGACTGATACTTTAACTAATCAATGCCTTCTAAAATTGGGCTCAGAAAGATGAAATGCATAGTTGACCTTCAACAGAATTTTATAATAAAACAATGAAATTTGATAAAATTATGATAGAATGAAAATGAAAAGAAAACAGAAAAAAGAAACTAACAAAGACAAAAAAAAAAGATGAACAAATATAAGAAAAATGGGTGGCAAGGGAGGTAATCAAGATGGAAAGAGAACGAAAAAGAAAGTACAATGTAGAAAGAGAAATATAAATGGTGAGGTGAATACTCCAGCATGGCCGTAACCTACTAACAAGAAGCAGTAAATTAATTTTGTGATGGTGGGGTTAGGATGGAATAATAATTTTAAAAACATAAAAACTAAACAGAAACCTTCTCCTAGCAAGAGTTCATAGAAAAAAGAATGTCAAGAAATAAATTTACGTTACCTTTTAACTGTTTATAAACTGTTTTGATAGGATCCAACCAATGCTGTGGAAATAAAGAAAAGAATTTAATGTAGAACACATAATAATAACAACTTATTTCATGTTGGTTCAAGACAAAACTTCAAATAGTGGGCAAATCAGAAATAGGATGATGTGAAAATTGTTCCTGCTTTATTCAAGAGCATTTGTGGTATCATAGAGACATGGGTGAGTTAAGTATAGAGGCACATAATATTAGACCTGTACTGGAGTACTATCACAATTTTTGAATCTGCACCAACATATATTTGGTCTCTACAATTTCTATTGGAATAATAATTCTTTCTACTAAAAGAATTTTGGGCAAGAGGGCTAGTTGATTACATCAACCCCCTACATATGGTTTTTACTTTCTGAACCCATAATGTAAAAACTGATGAAAGAATACTAAGTATTTTATCCAGCATGCTAACAATTTTGCCACCACATCACATTAATAATAATAATAATAATAGCAGCAACATCTACTGAATGTCTGTACATGCTTAATACTCTGGACATGCAGGACAGAGTCAAATTCCTGGTGAGAGCAGATCACAGATTGTTCAAGAGGTTAAAGCTAAATGGGTGTGTGGCTTGCAAAAAGATAGCCATGAAATACCTCGTAAAACTGAAAAATATGCCTGGAATTCACCAGGATTCACATATAAAGTGAAGGCTGTTTGTCACCTGAAATGTTCGTAAACCAAAGTAATTTTTCCCATAGGAAATTCAACAGAAGACACAATGAATTCAAGCAGGGATATGCACTGAATGAAATCTAGACAGCAACTGACGGTCTCCAACTGATACTCCCAGTTTGATAGCCATTGTTGCTGGCTTGTGTATTCATTACTCAAGACACTGTTCTTTATGCAAGACGTTTTGTGTTAAAAAAAACTGTTCATAAACTGATGCTTATGATGAGAGGTGTTGATAAACCAAAGCTCCACTATATTGGAACTTCAGTGAGTGATGTCAATGACTAGTCTTAGTTCAATAAGCTTAGATCTGATGATGAGATATAAGGGAAATGTTTCCCTGGTGAGTAACTGAATCACAGCCTTCTTCAGAGCACTGTAAAGTGGGGCAGAAGCAGCTCAAAGTTATAGTCCAATTAATCACATCACTAGCACCCTAGATTAAAAAAGTGTACAGAGGCATCTCGAAGGACATTTTTTTGTCCTATCCTAATGACCATTTGCTGCTCAAATGGATCCTGGTGTGCCATAATCACTCTCAACACATTTTTTTTTATAAAGACTTCATACTTTTCGTATCATAGGCAACATTCATGCCCAGGATATTCACCAAAAATGCTATGTTCTGTAATACAGCCTTTCTTGCATAACCAACAAAGAATCATAAAACTTGGATTAGTATGGAAGAGTAATCTCAGCAGTATAATTTCCTTGTGATTAAGTACTCTTTCTTCTTTGCAGAGAGTGTGTATTTATGTGTGTATATGCATATATTGTCCCACATTTGTTAACTAGTTTATGGTTAGATATGAATTTCTATGGCAAATTTGATACCAAGTAGAATTTTAAACTGACAGATGATAAGAGAGAGAATAAGGAGATAAAGAGAGAGCAGGGGATTGAAAATATATAGTAGAATAGAAAGAGAGGAGAGAGAGAGGAGAGAGAGATTAACTGAATCAAAAGAGAAAGAGTTAGCTTGAAAGAGAGAAAGAGAAGGAAAGAGAAAATAAAAGAAAGGGTATAGAACTGAAATAGGAAGAAAAACACTTAGAAAGAAATAAAAAAAAAGTTCCCTCTTTTTTTCATTTTCACTCTGTCTCTATTCCATTGTCTCGTCAACAAAAATATCAGAATAACTTTAAAAATTAATGTCATTTGAAAAGAAACTATGCAAAAAGCCCACTAATGTGATGAGCAACACTTAGAAAGCAGAAACCCAGGAAATTACAAGACAAGTTTACTGTTTTGATTGTTGTGTTTCATCAGATGTGTACATGTTTACACGAAGCTGTGACAATTTTCATTGCTCAAGTGGCTGTCTGCTTGCTTGCTAGCTAATTAGCATTTTATCTTGAAGCTTTCGAAGAACTGTTAACTAGTGCAGAATTAGTGCAACTGCACTGAAGGAAGTTGTGTAGTTCACTGAATAAGACTTCACAATACAAATATCACTGCAAAAGCCATTTCCCTTTTCTACCTGGAGAAATCTACAAACTGTGTGTGAGACAGAAGTGACAATTCCTGTAGTTCTTCTAAATAGTAAGTAGTGTCTCAAGTTCTACAATTCACAGGGCTGGTTATTCAGTTTCCATGGCATGTAAGTAACCAAGATCACAACATAGCCCCTTAAACAGTATGCCGGTTCAAAGCAGGGTTACTTATTTTTATCAGCTGAGTGGACTGGAGCATCATGAAATGAAGTGGTTTGCTCAAGAACACCATGCACTGCTCAGCTCAGGAATCAGAACCACAACCTTGCAACCAGGATTTCAGCGCTAACCACTAAAGCCACAAGACTTTACTCTTCTAAGGGGTAGTCGTGAATAATCTTGAAGCTCAGAGCATGAGACAGAAACAGTTTCATTATCATAAATCTTTTCTAGAATTTAGACAAAAAATTTACAGAAGTCCCTCACAAAATCATTCCGCATTCAGATTAGAACTTTGATTAACTAATGTTTACAGCTTTGAGAGTTCACACATCTTTCACCTGTGTAATTCAATAAGTTTTTAATGGTTGTATATTGATTTTACAGCTGTTTACCACTGAACTATAAATTGAATCTGATGTATGTTATCAGCCACATTGATTGTGGAAAGCAGCATTCATTTCATACAAGAAAACACGAAAATACAATGGCTGCAGAGAGCTTTGAATTCTTGATTTTAGTACTATAAATTCATTGCTGCTGCAAAACAAACCAATTAAACTTAATAAAAAGAAAAGAACAATTAAAACCAATCGTAGTTAACAGTTTTTTTTATTCATCTATATAACATTTGTCAACACTTCATTAAAGCTGCTTGTAAATAGTACATGTTACCAGGGTGTTACTCACAAGTGATTACAACTTGGTAACATGCACTATGCTTGTACTAATTATTTTAGATTCATATATAATCATGAGCAGATACAGACACCTCTTTCAGTCCTCTCATACTCGACCCGGCATAAAATCCAAGATGTAACAGATGGAAGGAGAGAGACCTGTACCAGCACCCTGGCTAGGGCTCCCGACAACTGACTGCAGCCATGTGAAATGAAGATCCTTGCTCAAAGTCACAACACACTACCATGTCCAGAAACTGAACTCACGACCTTATGACCATGAACTGACCACCCTAAATTTGGGTTACACACATCTTATAGTCATGTTGGTATTCCAATGTTATTCACCAAAGAAACACTATATTAATCCTATAAAGTGGTTCATACCAAATATACCTTCCTGATTCCATTAAAATTACACTCACAAATTGAATCTAAAACTTTTAGTTCAGTGTTACACTGCTAGTGCTAACCTGTTGCTTTCATGATCTCAAAGGAGACTAACACTAAATTAGTGTATAGATATACTATCTATATTTACATGTGGTGAAGGAGTGTGGTCTAGTTGTTAGAGTGCTGCACTCAAAATCACAACTTGTGGGTCCTGTTGTTGGAATAGGCGACATGAGTCCTTGAGCAAAGAACTTAAGCCTTTTGATATAAACCCACCTGAAACCTACCTGTATTTTCTATGATACAAAATTTCCTGTTTTAAAGTGACCTAAATTAAAACCACCTGTCAAAACTTAATTTATGTTCTAAATACTAGCTTAATAGTGAAGGCGAATGGCTCAGTGGTTAGAGCGTCGAACTTACAATTGTGAGGTTGTGAGCTCGAATCCCGGACCGGGCTGCGTGTTGTGTTCTTGAGCAAGACACTTTATTTCACATTGCTCCAGTTCACTCAGCTGTAGAAATGAGTTTCATCGTCTCAGGTGCCAAGCTGTATCAGCCTTTACTTTTCCCTTGGATAACACTGGTGGCGTGGAGAGGGGAGGCCGGTATGCATGGGCGACTGCTGGTCTTCCATAAACAACCTTGCCCAGACTTGTGCCTTGGAGGGTAACTTTCTAGGTGCAATCCCATGGTCAGTCATGACTGAAGGGGGTCACAGCATAACTAGCTTAATAACCCTTTCATATTTTGGCACAAGACCAGCAATTTTAAAAGGTGGACAAGTTGATTAATTTACCCCCAATGCTCAACTGGTAATTATTTAATCAACCCTGGAAGGATAAAATGCCAGCTTCGGCAGAATCTGAACTTGGAAGTGAAGATGGACAAAACACTGCTGAGCATTTTGTCTAGCAGCTTGCCTTAAATACCAGCTTAATAATGATAATTAACTAATTTCTTTATCATTTTCAAAATTAATTGAAACAAAGCAGTGTATGTCAACAGAGATATGGTAACAAAAGGGTTAATTTCATGTTGCTCCTGTCTACTCAGATGAAATGAATACCAACCAAATGCAACAACCCTTTCTGTCTCTCTCTTACTCCCCACTCAGTCATCACATCTTGGATGATCTGTTACATCAAGAATGCAAGGGCTGAGAGGGTGTCTGCTCGTGACAACATAAGTACCTAAAACAGCTTAAGCATGGTACATGCTAGAGGTGACACCCACATGCAAGTCACAAGTGTTTTTTTTTGCTTTTTAATATATCTATATCTAAGTTCCACTATCACTAAAAATCACAAGAAGCTAACTGCATTGAAAAGTATTAGGTCACTGAAAATTTTTTCCAAATTCATTTAAAAATATAATATACTTGACAATTTGGTTTTTGTGTGGTATAGTTAGATTAGGAAGAACAAAATTCATGATGTATTCTGCCAAAATGTCATGGTTAAGGAGAAGGAAAAGTGAAAAAAAAAAAATTGTGTGGAATGTCCACAGCTTGGACACTTGGTGTAAATGCTTGCAATGGACTGGACTATAGAAGACACTCACAAGCTAGGAGGATGGCGTTATACCAAGCAACAGATATATTTTTACGATGTAATCAAAGGAGGAAAGGTAGAGTGCATGAGCCTTTATGGAGCTTTTAGGAGTGGTGAGAAGATGCCCTAAACCAGAAACCTGCCCTGAATGCTTATAACAGAGTGGGCATTTCCACTCAAGGATTTCAAGGCCAGATGATCATTTTAAACTGGGAGACAGATTAAGCTTACAAACCATGTAGACCACAGTGGGATTTGAACTTAGAATGCAGAGAGCTGGATCAAATAATGCAACACAGCCCATATGACACTCTAATAATTTCACTATTCCCATGCCCTAGACTGGTACTTCATATATTGATCCTTAGAAAGGATGAAAGACAAAAAGGTTTGAACTCAAAAATTATGATGTTCGAATTTGTGCTTGAGGAGACCTACTGAGTCAAGTACATCAACATCAAAATAAATATCAAATGGAAATTGTAGTTGTGATATCTGTAGCGGTAGCATGTAAAAAGCACCATCCTAACGTGGCCGATGCCAGTGCCGCCTTGACTGGCTTCTGTGCCGGTGGCATGTAAAAAGCACCAACCGATCGTGGTTGCTGCCAGCCTCCCTTGGCACCTGTGCCAGTGGCACGTAAAAAGCACCCACTACACTCACGGAGTGGTTGGCGTTAGGAAGGGCATCCAGCTGTAGAAACACTGCCAGATCAGACCGGAGCCTGGTGCAGCCTCCTGGCTTCCCAGACCCCGGTCGAACCATCCAACCCATGCTAGCATGGAAAACAGACATTAAACGATGATGATGATGATGATTTTGTCATTATTCTTAGGATTCTGCTAATCAACGATAGAGGATTAGCTTGATTAACTCTTACAACTTAAGACTAGATATAGTCCCTCTTTGTCCATTCAGTATTTAGAATGCCATCATCCACCAAGGAGGCATGCAATGGGCTCAGACAAAGAAGCATGTGATTATGAACCCAAAGTTTTAACCACGTAGCTATACCTACATAGAGGAAAAGGAAATGCTGTTTAGCAACACCAACAGGCCTGGTGTGCTGCACACTTATTCAGGATATGACAAATGTATTTGTATGCACCCATCAGTCACATCAAATGCTTTCCCCAGCTAGTTTTGGTTTGCTGCTGCTGCTCTCTTTCTCTCTACTAACATATGGAAAAGAGATATAATATAGTAATATAGTATTTCTACAAATCTAGGACTATTATAAAATAAAGTGAAAATAAATTACAGATGTGTGCATGTGCACACATCTATGTATTTATGTGTATATTACATATATATATATATATATATATATATATATATGCAGCTGCAATGCTAGCAGCTATTATAGTAAATCACCAATTTCTGAAAAGATACCTATCTTAATAAATCTAGCTCTAGGTGAGATATGGTGTTTGGGGAGGGTTTGTGTGAGGGGAGGAGGATATTTGAGTGACAGTTTGTAAGAAAGTAAAGGATTTACATCTAGTTAGTATGGGGACTGAGATGGGGTAGAATAGGGGTAGATGGAGTAGAAATAAAGTATGATGTTCAGTTGGAGTGAAGTGTTTGGGTATCTAAAATATAAGTCATTTAGATGTGCATGTATGTCTGTGTATAAACCTTTTTGGTGCCATATTTCTGTTAAACTACATCTTTGTATCAATTATTTTTGAATAGTATGAAGAACTTAGTAAAATAATCGTTACTGTCATTATTAAGCTGGTGTTTGGAACAAAAATAAAAATGAAATAAATATGAACAGTTTAAAATTAGATCATTTTGAAATAAGATGTTTGTATCGTAGAACAAAGAGCAGTCTCAATAGAGTTGGTTTCAAAAAGGGTGAACCCTTTAGCATTTAAACCAACCATATCCAGCCTGAATATTCTACCTGTTTTATATTCAAACTGACAAGATCCAACCATTTACACCTATTCTACAATGTCACTCTAAAACTAAATAACATAATTGAAATCTTAAAGCTATAAGATAATGTATGACTAAACACCATTCGAGCGTGATCCTTACCTGTGTCACCTTACCAGCAATTGTGCTGGTGGCACATGGAAAAACAATTCAAGCGAGGTCGTTGCCAGTGCCGCTGGACTGGCTCCTGTGCAGGTGGCACATAAGATGCACCATTTGAGCGTGGCCGCCGCCAGTACCGCTTAACTGGCCCTCGTGCTGGTGGCACATAAAAGCACCTACTACACTCTTGGAGTGGTTGGCGTTAGAAAGGGCATCCAGCTGTAGAAACTCTTCCAGATCAAGATTGGAGTCTGGTGCAGCCATCTGGTTCACCAGCCCACAGTCAAATCGTTCAACCCATGCTAGCATAGAAAGCGGACGTTAAACGATGATGATGATGATGATGAATTCAAAATAATGTTAATATATAAGCATTACATTTCACTGTATAATCTGAATGTTAAAGGGTTAAATTATTAAATATGATGGAAAATAAGAAATGCAGCTAATCAGTGCCAATGTAATCTAGCTGTAGGGGTGCTGACAACTCATAATATATTTATATATCATCACAGGATTCTACTGTCTATGACCAAAATACTTGTTAAACTACTGACTCAGTTTCAAGATGTAATCTGTAGACTGACCTCATTCTATTACCAATGACATACATTTATTTCTTTTTCTAACACAGTACAATTATGAATCATAAGACTTCAGAATCTGTGACAAGTTTCCATTTATCCTAAGAGGGTCATTTGGTCACTACTAAGATTTTCGCTTTCATACAGTAAAAATTGTGATCATTCTAGTGGAGATCATTACCCTCCAAGTTATTATGATAGCAAACTGCTACTTAAGAAGACTATTGATTTAACAACAATAACAATAATAATAATCCTTTCTACTTTAGGCACAAGGCCTGAAATTGTGGGAGATGGGGCTAGTGAATTACACTGACCCCAGTACTCAACTGGTATTTAATTTATCGACCCCGAGAGGTTGAAAGGCAAAGTCAACCTCAGTGGAATTTGAACTCAGACTGTAGCGGCAGACATACCGCTAAGCATTTTTCCCAGCTTGCTAACGATTCTGTTAATAATAATCCTTTCTACTAAAAGCACAAGACCTGAAATTTGGGGCAGGGGTTAAGTGATTACGTCAACCCCAGTACTCAACTGGTACTTATTTACTGACCCCGAAAGGATAACAGGTAAAGTTGACCTCAGCTGAATTTGAACTCAGAACATGAGGACAGATGAAATATCACAAAGCATTTTGCCCATTTAGTCTTTCATAATATGAGTTCTTAATTTTTGCTTACATCAGCATTGCTAGTGATGGAAGAAAGGGAGGGGATACACAGGGATGTTTCCTGATGTAAGATAATGATATAACATGCATATGGGGCACAGGTAAATACAAAAATAGATATAAATAGGTAAAAAACAAAAAATAAACAAATAACTAGGCTATTACAAATAGTGTTGCTGATCCCTGCTCTGCTCTATATCAAGATTTTTGCAAATGGATGCACGGCTTCTGATGAATTTACCACCATCCCCACCACCACTTTACAGCACTCACACCCACACACTACACTATATCTGAAGAGTTTTGCATACTTTTACATGGCTTCTGAGCTATTTAACCACCACCACCACCACCGACACCACATCCCTACAGCATACACAACCAGACTCTCTATACTATATCTCAGTCATGACTTTTTAGAGATACGTTCCTTCTCAGGTGTTTACCACCCCTCAAGCAACATGCAAGCTAGCTGTACTTAGGTGAATGGGAAAATACAACTAAGTACTGTGGCAAAGGTGTGGTCTCAAAGAGAAGGTCTCAAGTGTGTATATACAGTGGTATATCAAAATCTTTCCAATGGATTGAGAGTAGTGTTTCTTTGTTTTGTACTTTGTAGCAGACAAGAGATCAAGTAAAAATTATTTTGGTATATTCCAAATACAAAGTCTTTTTTTTTAATCCTTGTTTAAAAGTTTAACTCTTTAACATTCAGACTTCTCTGCCAAATGTAATGCTTATTCTTTCACATTATTTTGAATTAATCATATATTATCTTGTTACTTCAATATTTTGAATAGATGTCTTTTAATAAATTTCAGTACACAAATTGCTTATCATAAGATCTTTACTACCAACAAAATCTACCACCACCCCCATTAACTAACCCCTAATCAACATCACCAAAACAAACTATTACACTTCCCAGTGTATGTACATAAGTATGTATGCACATATGTGTATATATATATATGTATGAGTGTCCATGCATATGATTATATGTCTGTGCTGACTTAATGGGGTTTCATTTTGTTTCCTGTTTTCCTCCAATCTCTCGCAGTAACCACCTCAATTAACACCTGTCACAGATTGCTCGTCTTCTCCTTTATACTCACCTTCTTGCTTGCCATTCACTGTTATCTCCGCCATCACAATAACAACATACAACTAAAGTTCTGTTTTCACTATCCAAACCCAGATTTTATTAGTTCAAATAAAACTGAAAATATTAAACATTTTTGAAACTTACTCTTTGTCTTTCCATGTCTACATATCGAAGACCAAAATAATCCTTTTCGATCAAATTTAGGCGTTGACACACTTGGTCGAGCAGCCATTGTCCTGTTGAGTCTTTCTGCAAAAGAGAAATCAAGACAGTAATTAGAAAATCTGGAATAACTGAAGAACTTTCAGTTCAGGTTCAATTTTACAAGAGATTATTTATTTGAAATAATACAATGTAGTGACTGCCTGTTACTCTTTCATACTTTAGAGCCTCTCAACTCCAGTCATGAAGCCACATCACACTATTACACCTTCCACTCAGCTGAGGAGACTTTTTGTTTTGCAAGTTACCTTGATTTCATTAGCGCTGGTACAAAAAAAAAAAAAAAAAACACACTCTGTAAAGTGGTTAGGAAGGACATCCAGCCATAGAAACCTTGCCAAAACAGACATTAGAACTCAGAACAGTCCTCTGTCTTGATGGATGTCAAACTGTCCGATCCATGGCAGTATGGAAGACATATGTTTAAGTGATGATGAAGAGTGTTTGGAAGGAAACTTTAAAACCAAGAACAAAATAAAATCATCATCAATATCATTTAATGTTCATTTTCCATGTTGCTAATGGTTGGATTGTTTGACAAGAGCTGGCAAGCAGGAGAGTTGCACCAGGCTCCAGTTGTCTGTTTTGGCATGGTTTTCCAGCTGGATGCCCTCTCTAATGCCAACCACTTTACAGATTGTACAGGACGTTTTTTATGTGATGTCAGCATGAGTGCCTTTTACATGGTGCCAGCAAGTAAATAAAAACAATAAATTCACTTTACAACCACATGGTTTCAGATTCAATCCCACCGCATGGCACTCTTTGGGAAAATGTCATACCACAGGCCTGGGCCAGCCAATGCTTTGTTAGTGAATTTTTGAGAACTGGGGAAGCTTGTTCAAGCATGCATATCTTATATATATATATATATATATATATATATATAATATATATATATATATATATATATTTAAATAATGAGGGAGATAAATTGAATATTAATTTAATTAATATCAATTTAAAACCAGTAGCCTAGCATAAAAAATCTGAAAAAATTCTAATACATGTGTATATTTAAAGGGCTAAAAAACCACTAGGTGGTCAGCTGTATGCTAGAAGTAGATCACCTACGATCAAACTACAAAGAAAAGAATTCTGGTGTCCGCTGAATTTTCCTCTAGAGAATATTCTTTTCTTTGTAGTTTGATCGTAGGTGATCTACTTCTAGCATACGGCTGACCATCTAGTGGGTTTTTTAGCCCTTTAAATATACATATATATATATATATATATATTTGTTTCTGTCTGTGTTTACCCCACCCCAACTGCTTGGTAACTGGTGTTAGTTTATGTCTCCATAATTTAATGGTTTGGCAAAACAGATCAATACAATAAGCACCTGACTTTACAAAAATTACATAATGAGGTCAGTTTGAGGCAACCTTTTAAAGTGATGCCCCAGCATGACCACAGTCCAATGAATGAAATATGCTAAAAGATATACATAAAAGATTCATTCATATCTAAAAATTCTTTAAATCAAACATCTCTCGTTTGTTTGTTTTTTGTTTCTCTTTGCACAGTTTAAAAAAAAACTAGGTTAGAAACGATCTCTATAGAGGATTACAAACATCGATATAAAAATATCTTCTGTTAAACCAGTAATCAGTTATACAAAGAATATACAAAAGAAAAATAGTTCCTAATAGCCAAAAGTAGGACAAAAATATATAAATGAATGATAAAATTACTAAATAATGTTATTAATGTTAAAGATTTATTTATTTATTTAATAAATGTGTTGTTTTTTCTTTCTGTTTCTCTTTTTTTTTTCTATCTTTCATTTCATTTATGTGTCATACAATTTTTACACTTAAATCCGAGGGCAGATTGAAGTAAAATCTAAAAGGTGGAGTTTTATTCTTGAAGAAGCAAACTAATGCATTTTTCTGGCAAACAATACCTGAATGAAAACAGTATGGCATGAAAGAACTAGTTTGCAGATAAGCCTGGTGACAGATGTGTTACATTAATAAACGCCAACAAGGTTTTAATGTCATCTAAATGTGTTTAACCTAAATTTCCATTCCAGATAAACATAAAAAATCACTTTCAAAAGACACAACATAATTCAAAAGAAATCCTCAGTTTATCTGTATTTGTAAATGGGTGGAGGTGGAGAGAAAAAAAAGAGTTGTTTGTAAAACCTTTCAGAAAATTTCTTAATAGGAGAGCATTAGCTATATCTAAATTTCAATAAATATGTTTTCAGACAAGAGACTTAATATGACGATGTTTATGCAAGTAGGAAAATATATCCTGCTGATTTAAACACATAGTTGAATAATTTTAAAATTTCCATTTAATTATAGTTGTAATTATTTGTTGGCTTATTTTTAGACTTTCATCGTGTTAATGGTCACACTAATTTCATCCAAAATTGTTTAACCCTCCAAAGAATTATAACTTGTTAAAGAATGGTGGCCTGGGAGACTCATTCAACTTAATTACTTGTTCAGGAATAAAGTCTTAATTGTGATACTTTTATCTTCAGTTTACTTATATATTTTTCTTCATATCACTCACTATAAAATACGGTTGACATCAAACACTACACCTAGTCTAGTTCTACTTATAGATCTACTTCAGAGAATGGTGCTACCCATTTAAAATCTAGAAATAACCCAATGGCCTTGCACAATATTAATACCTTAATTCAGTCCAGTAGGAAACTCATTGCATATTCTATTGTCCAGTGTAAAGAATCCTCTGTGACGAGCAGGACATGATCCATCCAATTTATTGTCTAACTTAACTATGTCCAGAGACGATTTGAAGGAATACACTAGATGTGCTGTTGTACTTACTATTCAATATTTATAAAATGATAATGCTGGTGCCACTAGAAAAGCACTCAGTCCACTCTGTAAGGTGGTTGGCATTAAGAAGGGCATCCAGCCATAAAAACCATGCTAAAACAGACAGTGAAGCCTGGTGCAGTCTTCTGGCTTGCTAGCTCCTGCCAAACCATCCAACCCATGTCAGCATGGAAAATGGACATGAAATGATGAGGAGACAAAGTGCATGCATGCGCACATACACACACATTTTATTTCACAAACAGACGATGATATAAACATTGAATGTTGCTTAATGTGCCTCTAATTAATTAATTCCAGCTTGTCAAAGCTTTGCACACATCAATAAATATACCATTTGTTGTTCTAATATAATAACAAGAAGTTCTTAGAGATTACGAACAATGCCTCAGTGTTTATAGCTTATGAAGCATAACAATGCAGAAACCTATGATCCTATGATCTGATGACATCATTCATAGCTTGATGACATGTTTTTCACACATATTGTCATTAAGGAGAAATTTTTTTTTCTCACAGGACAATTTCTGCAATGTATTGACTTCATATGTCTGAGTAGATGTGAACATGTTAAACATGATTGCACACACCTATATTTCATTCAACACTGCTTAGTGCACCTCTAATTAATTAATTCAGCTTGATAAAGTTTTGTATATGTGAACAAATGTGCTACTTGCTTTCCTAATATAAGAACAAGTTCTTAGCAGCTCTGAACAATAGCCTGGTATCTGTAACAAATGGAACATAAAAATGCAGAACTGCACGTGTCTCATATTTTGATGATGCCATTCACAGCCTATGGGTGTTTTTTTACACACACATTGTCTACAAGGAAAATTTTTTTTCTCCTTAGACAATTTCTGTAACATACTGTTAAATATGATTTTACTCACCAATACATAAATATTCATTTATTCCATAGACAAGTAAAAATACAGGTAGAAAGACAAGTTAGCTTTAATTAAAAAGGTTCCTTAATGCTGTGACTATTGGACATGTTTTGGTAGGCTGAGTTAGATCAGAGAACAAAATGCGAGTTCTGATGTTCATATCTTTCCAATAGCATTGGCAAACCTTTCACTGCAAAAATTACATATTTACACAAAATTTCATTACCCTTTCTACAAAAAGTAGTTTTATATATATAGCAATCTGTGCTTTGTTGGGGTATGTTATTTTTGAAAATATTTTCTGTCGAAATACATCAAGTTTATTGAGGCAATATGACAGAGAAAATACCAATTCTAACTATATTTACCATGAAATTCAATTTCACAGTTAATGAGTAAATAGGTTTCAAATTCAAGTAGGAGGCAGCCAATCATATTGATCCCAAAACTTGATTGGTACTTATTTCATTAACTTGCACTTATAACCACTTACTTTTACCTTTCCTTATGTTTCAATAACAATACTAATTTATTCAACTCAAGTAAATAGAAACACAGTGGACATACTGGAAAGATTATGGTGCAATTTAAGTTGTATAATGTTTAACGAACTGACTGGTTACATAATTATCAGTTTAAAACCTAATGACTACATTTACTGTTCTGTGTTCCAAGGCAAGATATGTTATATTGTATATTTCTGTCGAACTAACTGGAAAGATAAATATTTCCAATGCATTCACAGTTGTTGTTGTTGTTGTCATCATTACATAAACATACAGAAATAAAAATTAATTACAGTTTAATAAGAGCAGTTGTACAAATGCTCAGCCCCTGTGTCACTGGTGTAACTTCACAGCTATAATAAAATATGTAAGTAGGTGACAAACTGAAAGACTAGATACTGAACACTGGCTATGTGGATAAATAATTCTTTTTAATAGAAGAGAAATGTGTTATTTTTCTGGTATACTCTTTTACTTGTTTCAGTCATTTGACTGCGGCCATGCTGGAGCACTGCCTTTAATTGAGCAACTCGACCCTGGGACTAAGCGGAAAGTGTAACCTCTCAAAAGAGCTGTTCTTCACTCCTGCTCCAGAGCGTCGGCTGCGGGGTCATTCCGAAAAGCTCTACCTGCGACGATTTCATCTCAATCGAAGGAGAGCAGCTTTCTCCGTCTAGGTTGCGGATCCGTGGAACAAGCTGCCAGACGAGATGGTGAAGATGCCGACGACCGCTTTGTTCAAAGCCTCCCTGGACCTCAAGTGGCCTGAACTCTTTACATGAACACCACCCTGTACTTAACTCCATGTCCCCCTACATGGCCTTGCTATTTGCTTTTGAGCCAAATTAACTAACTAACTAACTAACTTATTCTTTTGTAAGCCCAATACTTATTATATCGGCCTCTTTTGCCGAACCGCTAAGTAACGGGGACATAAAAACACCAGCATCGGTTGTCAAGCAATGCTAGGGGGACAAACACAGACGCACAAACACACACATGCATATATATACATATATACGACGGGCTTTTTTCAGTTTCCTTCTACCAAATCCACTCACAAGGCTTTGGTCAGCCCGAGGCTATAGTAGAAGACACTTGCCCAGGGTGCCACGCAGTGGGACTGAACCTGGAACCATGTGGTTGGTAGACAAGCTACTTACCACACAGCCACTCCTGATAATATTTGTATCATACTGTTGTATCTGGGGAGAGTAATTTTCTTTTTGGGCCTTATAATTTCTTATTTTTATTTTCCTAAAATTTTAGGAAAAATAAAAATAAGTGGAAATTTTACCGGTGAATGGGTTAAATTATAAGGCACAAAAACAAAATGAATCTTCCCAGACACAACAGAATATGCTTCAACACACGAACTCACATAAAGAATCTTGAAAACCAAATCCCAACACGAAATATTTGTATTATATTTATATATGAATATAGTAAATGCACTAAAACAGGTGAGCAGTTTCAGTGAAAATAGATTAGGTAGCTAGTTTGTTTGCACAATATAACCTTGTAATAATAAAGGATTCCTTAATTTTGCCCACAGAAATACAAAAGGATTATTATTAGTAGTAGTATTAGTAATGTTTGATGGTATGGCTGACACAATGCCAAAATGGATGTTATCATAGTATTTAAGTTGATGCCTGAATCCAAATATGCTACCATTGTCATCTTTCGTTGCTAGAGCTCCAGAGGTGAGGCATTTACTGAATGCAAGTTGTGTGTGTGTGTGTGTGTGTGTGTGTGTGTGTGTGGTGTGTGTGTGTGTGTATGTGTGTGTGTGCATGCATATGTGAGTCTGCATAGTTGTATATGAGTGTGCATATGTGCATGCATATGTATGTGTAAATATATAAATGCATGTATGTTTGAATAGCTCTGTCTTTCTATGAGTGTATGCCTGTGTGTGTATGCATGCGTGTATGCATAATAATTGCCCAGATATCCCTACCAGAAAAAAATGGGCCATGCTTAATTATAAAGGAGAATGTTGTCAGTGAGAAGATCAGTAACTACTATCAAATTTTTTCGTTGAAGTTTACTCCAATTATATTGATAATGCCACTGAGAAAGTAATGAACACCACTCAATCACATTTGCTTCCATTATTAAGCATGTAACCGTACAGATAAGCCATGAATCATTATTATTAACCACTTTTAGTTGTTTGTTTTACTTTTCAATGGGGGAGGGGTAGTTACACCAACTTTTGCTTAGACTGATGCCATTGCCAAAAAAAGAATGGTATGCAAGAGTAAGGTGAGGTTGAAGAAATTCTTACCACTTCCATCTCACTAAGAAATACTTTCTAAACATTCATTTGATTGGCTATCTAAATATAGCTGGGGTTTTGTCAAAATCTGCTGTAAAAATAAATAAATTTACTGATGTCATCACTCCTGCCTGCAGCTGATAATCTTGTAATCTCAAGGAAGTGAAAAAATTTAGAAGTTACCTTAATTTAAGATAATCCTCATCTGGACTTTTTTTTCATACACAAAATATTTTCACACAACAAAATGATTGAAAGTAGTATCAGGTATCATCATCATCATCACCATAAAATGAAATAAATAGTCCTGGTGGACAGTGTCCACTTTGGCTATCATGTTTCAATTTCAAATTGAAGATATTTTACTTAATATGCACTGATGATATTGGCTTCAAATTTTGGCAGCGGACCAGCAATTTTGGGGAGAAGATTAAGTTGATTACATTAACCACAGTGCTCAACTTAAAGGACCAGCAGAATTTGAACTCAGAGCATAAAGAGAGATGAAATACTGCTAAACATTTTGCCCAGAGTGTTAACGATTCTGCCAGCTTCCTACCTTACTAATAATTAATATTGGTTTCAAATTTTGGCACAAGGCCAGTAATTTCGGGGGTGGGGGATAAGTTGATTACATCAACTCTAGTGCTTGACTGGTACTTAACCTTTCAGCCCTTTTGGGGTTGATAAAATAAGTCAACCTCCGTAACATAATGATGAATGAAATGCCACTAAGCATTTTGCCTAGCATGTTAATGATTCTGCAAGCTCACTGCTTTAATGGTAATTAGTACTGATTAAAAAAATAATGAATATTACTATATCTGTTTCCTTTCCCTTAAAATCCTATTACACATGCTTGAAAAAAAGTCACCAATGCACAGAGAACATAACTAGTTCTAACTTTCATTATCAAAACTACACAACCAGTCTACTCAAGTATATAAAGAATCTGATGGCAAGAGAGCTTGCAAGATAATGATATATATATATATATATATATATTTCTTTATTGCCCACAAGGGGCTAAACATAGAGGGGACAAACAAAGACAGACAAAAGGATTAAGTCGATTACATCGACCCCAGTGCGTAACTGGTATTTAATTTATCGACCCCGAAAGGATGAAAGGCAAAGTCGACCTCGGCAGAATTTGAACTCAGAACGTAACGTTGCAAGATAATGATATATAAAGCCACAACATACTTCCCTCAGAAATTTAAATACCATTTTTTATTTATTTTTTTTTTAATTCTTTACCTGGTTTCACTCATTGGACTATGGTTTGAATCACTGGACTACAGCCATATTGCTTCCAAGATTCTAGTTCATCATGTCAACTTGGAACTTAATTAAAACTGACACTTGACTTTTTAATCTCTATTGAATGGCTGAGTTTTATTTTTCCAGCTTAAAAGGGAATTTTCAATCAAGTCAAGTAATTAAACAAGTTCATCCTGTTCTTACATAAAAAGGTTTCGAGCTAATTACAGTAAAATATAAAAACAACAAACTTTGTGATTGTCTTGTATCTTAAGAGATAATCTACATAAGTGGTAAACTTCTTTAATACGTGGAGAGTCATTTAATTAGCAGCCACTTCAGAGATGTGTGATATGGAGCAGTAAAGCTTATCAAAGAGGGTGTGTTTCCTCTACACTGAATTATGACTTAAAACAAGGGAATTAAAGATGCATTGAGTTTTAAGTGAGAATGACTAAGTGCTTGTTGCAATGAAGAAGAGAGAAAAGATAATAGGTTGTCGAAACAGTAATGTACAAAAGCTTTGTTGATTAGGCTACATGCTTTTTAAACGGCTAGAAGCCAGACATAAAAAACCACAGGGTATGTTCCGGATGCTGGATTACATAGTCTAGCCTAGGTAAAGTACATTACCTGCCATAGCTTCCGTAGCAGATCAAAAGACAAAAGCTAGTATCTGAAAGGATATCCACCTGCAAAACACTGTTCTAACCATCAGCATTAACCTACATTGATGCTTAAATTTTCAAATCTATTTCATTCATAAAAACAAAGGAACAAAAACAATGTGTAAATGCATCATTAAAAAATCTTATAAATAGTTAAACAATATTTTTCAATTTCTTATACATGGCTTTTAAATATATAGAAAGTAGGTGGTCCATAAAGAGAAGAAAAATTTTCCTGATACTGACAAGATCAATAACATAAACAGTTGCTCTATCATCATCATTGTCATGCACAGCACTAAAACTTTGATAAGAAAATTTAGGTTAACATGTTACATACCAAATAACTAGTCATTGCATACTGCAAGTATACAAAAATTCTACCAAATCCTTAACATTATGTAGAAACCTAATTTTGCTCAAAGTAAAAAATATCTTATAAACTATTTTACCATATAAACTTTCTGAAGATTTATTGAAATGCATGGTTTTCAGTTGTTAAAAATACTAATTTATTGACAGCAATCACATCCATGTGAATTATTACAGAACTTGGTGAGGGATGAATAGACCATAATTTTTCTCATCTATTGGCAATCTGTAGCCTAGTGTTTAAGGTGTGTAGCTAATGGGCAGAAAGTCATAGATTCAATTCCTGGACCAAGCAGTGCATTGTTTCCTTGAGCAAGGTACTTCATTTCATTTGCTTCAGACTGTTCAGTTATTAATCAGTCCCAACCAAATACAAGTGCAATCCTTTCTCCCCCCCCCCAGCTGTCACATCCTGGATGTTCTGCTGAGCTCAAGAGTCTTGAGTGTCATTATCAGCTTGCAACTACATTGGCACTCACAACAATTAGCAAAAGCATGTTACATACTCACATGCAAGTGATGGCAGGCTGTATTTTACCTTAAGCCTTTAGCATTTACACTGGCAACATTTGGCCCAAATATTCTACTTGTTTTATGTTCAAACTGACCAGATCTAGTCTCTCACACCAACCCTACACTGCCATTCTAAAACTTAACAGATGCATCGTTGAAATTGCAAAGCTACAAGATAATTCAAAACAATGTGAATAAATTAAAAAAATATTAAAAATGTCCCTTCTCAAGCTATGCCAGGCTCATAAGGGCCAGTTTCCCAGTTTCAGTGGTGTAGAAAATCCCCACCTGGACAGGATGCCGCTCCATCTCAGGATTACTCATTTTTGCCAGCTGAGTGGACTGGAGCAACGTGAAATGAATGTTTTGCTCAAGAACACAACGCATCGCCGGTCCAGGAATCGAAACCACAACCTTACGATCATGAGTTCAACACCCTAACCACTAAGTCACAAGCCTCCAATGTGAATAAATAAGGATTATTGTTCAAGAAATGTTCAAGAGTTAATTCTTATGGAGATGACTGGTTAGTGGTTGGTTGAGGTTACTGATAGGAGATTTAGTTTATTTGGATTTTCGTATCTTGAAAAGACAGTCATAGATGTCTTTAAGAAGCCAAATGTAGTGATGATGCTTGTCTTAACTTTCATCAATCAAGCAAACAATATTGATATTTCATTCAGAAAAGAATAGTGCTGGAAATAGATAAAATCACATCAATGGAAGCACTTGCAGATATTTTATCATTTCTCGTCTTTTAAAATTTTATAGATGTCTGGTGCTGTGTCTTGCAGGACAGTTGCATATTGCATTTACATATTATAATCTGAATTTCCCAACTCACCACTCCACACCACAGCAGCACATACTCAGTTTAATTTCTCATTTGGGAGCAGCTACTTGCAATAGACTAGCATCCTATCCAAGGGGAGATTTACCTCACATCTGCTTGATGCAATAAAAACAGGAAAAAAAATCACCAGGCCACATGGAACACTGGGCATCAGAAAAAGACTGGAGCCTGGTGCAGTCTCATGGCTTCCCAGACCCCGGTCGAACTGTCCAACCCGTGCTAGCATGGAAAACGGACGTTAAACGATGATGATGATGATATAGAATCCAATTGCCAAAAGCTGCCAATTCCTCAGTTTTAAATCACATATTTATTGACTAGTTTGTAATGTCAGCCTTTTTTTAAAATTAGCAGCAAAAAAGTCACTATTTTGAGAAGATGAGAGAATAAGTAAAATGTCTGGTGTCGAATGAGTCTGCATTGAATTGGCAATGCCAAAACAACTGTGCCAAAACATCTCATACCCTGATCAAAAAAATGCGCTTTTCCAGGAGAGGTGAGATTCTGCATTAGCCCCATTTTTTTTTTTTTTAATATACAAATAGTTCTTTTTTCTTTTCGTTGTGGTTCAAAGAGGCGGAAACGGCACAAATTCATTGCCATAGGATGATGGTTTGAGGTAGAGATGTCTTAGAGACATTGGCATTGTGCTAAGATACCATAACTGTGCAGCTAACAGAACCAGAAAAACTTTTACTGAAATTTAGCATATAAACTACTGCAGCAACTTGTCTTTGCTCTTTCTTTCTTTCTCTCCCTCTCTGCACCAGCATCTGTCTTTTCTCTTATTCTTGCTAGTTCCCCACCCCACCGCACCCCACCCCAGCTCGCATCAACCCTCTCAAGTCACATGATCTCCCTACTCATCAGTCTTATGTCATTCAGTACAATGAAAAGCTGGTCATCTACTTTCACTTCATTGGTTTTAAGCTTTGTGATTTAATTTCTCTCTTTCTCTATTACTAACGAGTTACATCCCTCCCTTCCACCCTCTCCTGCAAGTTGATCTGCTCTGAAATCCAACAAACACAGTTACATACATACATACATACATACACACACACACACACACACAAACACATATACATAAACACACATATACATACACACATAAGCATACACACATACATACACATATAAACACAAACACACACATACATATACACACACACATATACATACACACACATATACACAAACACACACATACATATATATCTATATTATACACACCCAGCTTCATAATATAGTTTACAGATGAAAGCAGCAACATTTGAGTCACTTAATTACTTAAATAAAGAGCAAAGTAAATAACTTATTTGACAAATCTTCACTGAGAATTCGGTGGTGTGATGTTGGCAGTGGGTGGATATAACACTTGAAAATGATTCAAAATCTGTTAAAGACTTGAGTAAGATGCTTAAATCATTTGAAGTTACTGCAGACAGAGGTGGATGAAATGCACTCCCATGCATATCTTGTTCTTTCAACGGATGTTTCATGCAAATACACTTTCATTTCTATTAAAAATGGGTGTGATTCTTACATCATCTAAACCTCCATTTTCTGTTTCATTTCTTTATTTACATTACCAACTACTCACCACAAATAAATTACACAAAATATATTATATAACTGGAACTTATTTTCATAATCATTATCGCTGTCACCATCATCGTAACATCTGGAGTGAGGTTGAGGTTTCTATACTATTACCAGATGCATATGTCAGCAATATAGTATCTTTACTTACTAGCACTTGTGCTGGTGGCACGTGTAAAAAACATTCAAGCGAGGTCATTGCCAGTGCCACTGGACTGGCTCCTGTGCAGGTGGCACGTAAAAAAGCACCATTTAAGCGTGGCCATTGCCAGTACCACCTAACTGGCCCTCGTGCCGGTGGCACGTAAAAGCACCCACTAAACTTTCGGAGTGGTTGGCATTAGGAAGGGCATCCAGCTGTAGAAACTCTGCCAGATCAGATTGGAGTCTGGTGCAGCCATCTCGTTCGCCAGACCTCAGTCAAATCGTTCAACCCATGTTAGCATGGGAAGCAGATGTTAAATGATGAGGATGATCTCAATGCTTCTTGACATTACGTCATACCACTTTTGGTGTCTGACGCACTCACAAGTTATCCAAATTTCTTTACAACATTTCTATGATCAATACTGCACGTGCAATGTTTATCATTCACTTGACATCATCATATTAACGTCCACATTTTCATGCCTGCATGGGTCAGATGGAGTTTTTTGAGGCACATTTTCTATGGCCAAATGTCCTTCCTGTTGCCAACCCTCAACTTTTTCCATGGCTAGACATGTTGAAGAATGTTGGAAATGAATGACACTGCTTATATGGCAGTGGTAATCATTTTACAACTGTGATGTCAAGACAAGGAGATACACAGACACAACAGGCTTCTTTCAGTTTCCATCTACCGAATCCTTTGGTCATCCTGGGGCTTTAGTAGAAGGTACCTGCATAAGGTGACAAGCAATAGGACTAGCATGTGCATATTTACTGCCTACTGGTTTCAGACTTCAGCTATGCTGGGGACCTGTGTGCATGTATGTGTATGGTGTATTCATTGAATGTGTGTGTGTGTGTGTGTATATATATATATATATATATATATATATATATATATTTCGTTTTTGGATTTGGCTTGCAAGGTTCTTTATATGAAAATAAAAATAAGATATAAGTGGAAATTTTACCGGTAAGTGTGTTACATTATAAGGTACAAAAAGAAAATGACTCTCCCCAGACACAACAGTATCATCATCATCATCATCGTCGTTTAACGTCCGTTCTCCATGCTAGCATGGGTTGGACGGTTCGACCGGGGTTCTGGGAAGCCAGAAGGCTGCACCAGGCTCCAGTCTAATTTGGCAATGTTTCTACAGCTGGATGCCCTTCCTAACGCCAACCACTCCGTGAGTGTAGTGGGTGCTTTTTACGTGCCACCTGCACAGGTGCCAGGCGGGGCTGGCAACGGCCACGGTCAGATTGGTGTATTTTATGTGCCACCGGCACGGAAGCCAGTCGAGGCGGTGCTGGCATCGGCCACGAGTCGGATAGTGCTTTTTACGTACCACCAGACCAGGGATCCTGGCTGGTTCAATTCGATTTCGCTTGCCCCAACATGTCTTCACAAGCAAAGGGGGTTGGCAAGGGTGCCTGTCGTACGGTCGCATTGGAGTATTTTACGTGCCACGGCCACGAGTCGGATAGTGCTTTTTACGTACCACCAGACCAGGGATCCTGGCTGGTTCAATTCGATTTCGATTTCGCTTGCCCCAACATGTCTTCACAAGCAAAGGGGGTTGGCATGGGTGCCTGTCGTACGGTCGCATTGGAGTATTTTACGTTCCACGGCCCCGAGTCGGATAGTGCTTTTTACGTACCACCAGGCCAGGGATCCTGGCTGGTTCAATTCGGTTTCGATTTCGATTTCGATTTCGCTTGCCCCAACATGTCTTCGCAAGCATGGGGGGTTGGGATGGGTGTCTGTCGTCGGATGAGGTTCTATATCGACTTCGCTTGCCTCAACCGGTCTTTGTGTCCAAGGGAGGAAAGGCATTCATAAGTGGGCTGGGCTCACTTGTCCTGCCTGGTCTTCTCACGTACAGAATATTTCCAAAGGTCTCGGTCTCTGGTCATTTCCTCAGTGAGGCCTAAAGTTCGAAGGTCGTGCTTCACCACCTCGTCCCAGGTTCTCCTGGGTCTACCTCTTCCACGGGTTCCCTCAACTGCTAGGGATTGGCACTTTCTCACACACCTATCTTCATCCATTCTCGCCACATGACCATACCAGCGCAATCGTCTCTCTTGCACACCACAACTGATGCTTCTTAGGTACAACATTTCTCTCAAGGTGCTAACGCTCTGTCGAGTATGTACACTGACATTACACATCCATCGGAGCATACTGGCTTCATTCCTCACGAGCTTACGCATGTCCTCAGCAGTCACAGCCCATGTTTCGCTGCCATGTAGCATGGCTGTTCGTACACACGCATCATACAGTCTGCCTTTTACTCTGAGCGAGAGGCCTTTAGTCACCAGCAGAGGTAAGAGCTCCCTAAACTTTGCCCAGGCTATTCTTATTCTAGCAGTTACACTTTCAGCGCACCCACCCCCACTACTGACTTGGTCACCTAGATAACGGAAGCTATCAACTACTTCTAGTTTTTCCCCCTGGAAAGTGACGGAAGTTGTTTTCTGCAGATTTTCGGAGGTTAATGCTCCCGAGCATCTGCCACATACAAAAACTGTCTTCCCAGTTAGCCTACCTTTGACATTGCTGCACCTCTTATGTGTCCATAGCTTACACTGGGTACATCTTCTAGAGTTTCTACCTACACCTTTTCTACAGATCGAGCAGGGCCATCTTCCTGAAGATATTTGTGGATTGTCTACCTTTCTACTTATTAGTACTTTGGTTTTAGCTAGGTTGACTCTAAGGCCCCTTGATTCTAAACCCTCCTTCCACACCTGGAACTTCTCCTCCAGTTCTGATAGTGACTCAGCAATAAGAGCAAGGTCGTCAGCGTAGAGGAGCTCCCAGGGACAGCCTGTCTTGAATTCCTCCGTAATTGCCTGGAGTACTATGATAAATAGGAGGGGGCTGAGTACTGAACCCTGGTGGACCCCAACCTCTACTTTGAATTCTTCTGTGTACATGTTGCCAACCCTAACCTTACTTACGGCATCTCTGTACATGGCTTGCACAGTCCTCACCAGCCATTCATCTATCCCTAGTTTCCTCATTGACCACCAGATAAGGGATCGGGGGACCCTATCAAAAGCTTTCTCCATGTCAACGAAAGCCAGGTACAGGGGCTTATCTTTGGCTAGGTATTTCTCCTGCAGCTGCCTTACCAGGAATATAGCATCAGTGGTACTTTTTCCTGGCACGAACCCAAACTGCATCTCATCTAAACTAACTCTCTCTCTAATTAGTTGGGCTATGACCCTCTCCGTAACCTTCATTACTTGATCCAACAGCTTGATACCTCTGTAATTATTTGTATCTAGGGCATCACCTTTACCTTTGTAGCAGTTGACTAGTATGCTGCTGCACCAGTCATTGGGTATGACTCCTTCGTGTATCACCTGGTTGACTATACGGGTGACTAGGTTATAGCCGACACTGCCAGATATTTTGAGCATCTCTGCAGTAATTCCTGATGGGCCTGGGCTTTCCCTGTCTTCATGCTTCTAATTGCCTTAGCTACCACGGAACTATCAACTCGGATAGTATATATATATATATATATATATATATATATTTACATATGCTTATGCAAGCTGTGGAAATCAATTGTCTCTTACACTGACAGCAGAGCACTGAATTATAATAAGTAATAGTATATTATCAGATGGTTAACTGGAGCTAAAATACTTAATGCAGTGCACCAGTGAGATGGCCACATAAGGAAAAAGTGAAACAGAGTAAGAGAAAAAGAGGGGATGAAGGAGAAAAACATTCAATTAATATATTAAGAAAAATCATCAATATTTATATATCCATGCAGAAATCAATAACTTCTACTCTCTCTCTCCTTTTCTTAGGTACTAGTTTAATGTTAAGGGAGTGTCGTAGCAAAACTGCAGTAACACCACAACTGATGCAATATTTTGAAGTATTTATGAACAAGTTCTTTTATATTCAAAATTCAAATTTCATTACAGTCAGCTTTATTGTTCTTGCTGCCAGGATGAAAGTGTATACCAGTAATATACTGAAATCAATTTGACTGACTGCATCCCTTCCTTATAAAATTCATAATATTGTGTTAAGTTCATATCCTTATAGATTTAGGGTTAGTTTGTTATTCTTTCCCACTTAAGTTTGTGGATTCTGGATGGAGACTGGAAGATTTGTTTGGGCATTGGACAAAATGCCTTGTGGTATTTGCTCTAGCTCTTCAGTGTCTGAGATCAAATTCTGATGAGGCTAACTTTGCCCTTCATCCCTCTGAGGTTTATAAAAAGTACCATTTAATTTTGATTTAATTGAGTAACCAGTCAAAGTTTTGCAAGTGAAATTGATAGATGGAAACTGCATGGCAGCCCATACTATATATATATATATATATATTACATATGCTTATGCAAGCTGTGGAAATCAATTGTCTCTTACACTGACAGCAGAGCACTGAATTATAATAAGTAATAGTATATTATCAGATGGTTAACTGGAGCTAAAATACTTAATGCAGTGCACCAGTGAGATGGCCACATAAGGAAAAAGTGAAACAGAGTAAGAGAAAAAGAGGGGATGAAGGAGAAAAACATTCAATTAATATATTAAGAAAAATCATCAATATTTATATATCCATGCAGAAATCAATAACTTCTACTCTCTCTCTCCTTTTCTTAGGTACTAGTTTAATGTTAAGGGAGTGTCGTAGCAAAACTGCAGTAACACCACAACTGATGCAATATTTTGAAGTATTTATGAACAAGTTCTTTTATATTCAAAATTCAAATTTCATTACAGTCAGCTTTATTGTTCTTGCTGCCAGGATGAAAGTGTATACCAGTAATATACTGAAATCAATTTGACTGACTGCATCCCTTCCTTATAAAATTCATAATATTGTGTTAAGTTCATATCCTTATAGATTTAGGGTTTAGTTTGTTATTCTTTCCCACTTAAGTTTGTGGATTCTGGATGGGAGACTGGAAGATTTGTTTGGGCATTGGACAAAATGCCTTGTGGTATTTGCTCTAGCTCTTCAGTGTCTGAGATCAAATTCTGATGAGGCTAACTTTGCCCTTCATCCCTCTGAGGTTTATAAAAAGTACCATTTAATTTTGATTTAATTGAGTAACCAGTCAAAGTTTTGCAAGTGAAATTGATAGATGGAAACTGCATGGCAGCCCATACTATATATATATATATATATATATATCATCACCATCATCGCTTAACGTCCGTTTTCCGCGCTAGCATGGGTTGGACGGTTCGACCGGGGTCTGGGAAGCCAGGAGGCTGCACCAGGCTCCAGTCTGATCTGGCAGTGTTTCTACAGCTGGATGCCCTTCCTAACGCCAACCACTCCGCGAGTGTAGTGGGTGCTTTTTACATGCCACTGGCACAGGTGCCAGAGGAGTCTGGCAGCAGCCTCGATCGGTTGGTGCTTTTAACGTGCCACCAGCACGGAAGCCAGTCAAGGCGGCACTGGCATCGGCCACGTTCAGATGGTGCTTTTTACGTGCCACCGGCGGCAAGAAGAAAATGGAGGGGGTCCAGAGGTAGTATGCATCAACTGTTAGATATTATATTATGCCTATTTATTTATTTTAAACAATTATGAGAATATGTATACATGTGTAAAGATTTTGTTTTACATATATAAGTACCAGTAATTTCTAGAATAGAAAACTGTCACATGCACTGAAGCTGATAAGACTTAAATAGGTGGAAAGTGGAATCATTTCTTTTATTCAGATCTACATGCTCTCTCTAGAGCAGTGGTTTTCAACCAGGGTTCCACAAGAAGTTACAAAAATGCTAAAATCGACAGTAATTTTTAATTCTCCTGTGCAGATATGTGTGCATAAGACAATTAAATAATTGATTAGGGGTTCCTCGAGCCAGTGGAATGTTTCCTTGGGGTTCCGCTTCAGCAAAAAGTTTGAAAAGCACTGCTCTAGAGGTTATTACCTCAGAATTGCTTAAAAGCAAAGCTAGAAATATTTTCTTCTAAGGAAAGTAGAATTTGCATTTGTATAAGAGTGTGGGTGGGGCACATGTGATATATATATATATATATTGTGCATATATGTACGTGTACATGAAATGTGTTTTTGCTTATTGAGTATAAGTATGTATATGTATGTATAAAAGCGTAAGTGTAACATTATCCAAAATGGGTTAGATGTGAAGAAAATGTAAAGAAAATGAAAAATAATCAGAGATAGGAAGAGAGAATGTGAGAGAAAGAAAGAGAGAGGTGTGAGACGGAGAGATTTGTTCTTCATCTGGTTTTATATGTCACCTTGTCCTAATCGCGGCAGCAAACTTGTATTTCTTATTTCCATTCTCTCTATTTAAATTCTGCTCTGTTCACTAGATTCTTCCTACATCTATCTCAGCTCTATCTTCATGTTTGTTTGTCTGTATCTCACTGCTGCGTGTGAGAAAAGGGGGGGGGTAGGAATCTGTGGGTAGACCGACCACATGGCAAGCACGTATGTATGTAGCGTAGGTAGCAAAGTCTTTGACCCAGTTCCAATTCCTGGGTGGGGTCATTTCACTTACTCCGCAAATTCTCATGTGAAAAGTATGAACGTTGATGCACCCAGTCTTACAACACCCATAAATACAAGAGCTAATCATTCACCCTTTGATAGATACCAACAAGCAAGAAATATTAAGCTATTGACAATATAGACACACCTATAAACCAACATAACATTTAAATCAATGCAATGATCACACCCTCAGTAATTGCCTTATTCACCTTTTCAGATCAAAATACACACACAACAAGCCAAGTAGAAGCCCCTATGGTCTTATAACCAGCTAGAAATAGCAGCTCTAAAACTTCACCAGTACTAATGAATGAACAAATGAAAATAATATGAGATGGGGAAGATATTTCAGTCTCGTTGAAAACAAGACAGCCTCTCTAATGTTGGTGCCATGATAAAATGCACCCAGTGCAATCTGTAAATTAGTTGGTGATATGAAGGGTAACCAGCCATAGAAACCATGCCAAAAATTAGAGTGGATGAGTGAGACATGGCTTCTGATACATCAGGGGGATACCTTATGATTGAATTTAAGCATCAGAATTCACATTGTTAGATGTAATACTTATTTATTCACATTTTGAATTAATCAGGCATTACCTCATAGCTTTGAGATTTTCATGATGTGACTGCTTATTTTCAGAATGACATTCTAGGGTAGGTGTAAGAGGCTAGATCTGGCCAGTTTGAAGAAACAAAAAACAGAATATATGGGGTGTATATATGGTCAGTTTAAATGCTAATGAGTTAAGCATTAGAATTCTAATAGATTAATGGTGATCTTGAAACGACTATATTCATACTCAATGAAGATAATAAGCAAAACAAAGAAAAATATTGTTATGGGGGTGGGGGAACAATAACAGGGGTAAAGAAATTGAAACATTTTGGGATTAAACTTATTCTTAACTTGCTTAACATGTTAGAATTGTTTTGTTCTGAAGAACATTTTAGAAAGAAATCATGTTACCATTGCCAGTTCTCAAGAGGGGTAATAAAAACGTCATAATATATACCTAATCATAACTGCCAATCATTGTTCTAATTAATTAGGGCATGAATCAATTCCTAATAAAAATTATCATTATCCTGTAAACTGATTACGTACAGTGTGTGTATAATATGTGTGTGTGCATAATATATATACACATGTATGTGTGTGTGTATAATATATATATATATATATATATATATATATATATATACACACAAGTGTGTGTGTGTGTGTTTGTATAATACAGATACGTATGTGTGTGTGTGTGTGTATAATACATATGTGCATGTATCTGTAAATGTAGAATATATATGTGCATGTGTATATACATAATATATATGTATGTAACTTTATCATAATTTAACGTCCACTTTTTTGTTTTTCTAAGCCGGCATAAGTTGGATGGAAATGTATATGTTTGGATAATATATATATGCATGTATGTGTGTATTATATATATATGTGTGTGTGTGTGTTTAATTAACTTCCATAATAATGTTTATAAGTGTACCTTAGATCACACATAATTTGAGATCTTTATATAAATATCAGTCATACACAAACTATAGGCTTACCAAATAACCTTTTAAGGTAAAATTATGCAAATATTCTAACCCTTTTATTATTATTGAAAGGCTTACCAAATAGGTAAATAAAAAATGTACTCAATACAAGATGTAAAGTATATAGTCTTTTTTATATTTTTCATTTTTTTTTTCCACCTTTAAGCTACAACAACTTTAAGCAAGTTATTAATTAATGAATGTTTGCAAAAAGAAAAAAAAAAGAAAAAGGTAGTTTGCAGAAAGACACAGACGAGAAATTAACTGTACTTGTCTTGTTAACCATTTTATAGTGTAGATACTACCTTCCTTGTGGAGGCATATGGCCTAGTGGTTAGAGCAGCGGACTCGCGGTCGAGGGATCGTGGGTTCGAATCTCAGACCTGGCGATGTGTGTGTTTATGAGCGAAACACCTAAATTCCACGTGGCTCCGGCAGAAGGTAATGGCGAACTTCTGCTGACTCTTTCGCCACAACTTTCTCTCACTCTTCCCTCCTGCATCTTGCAGCTCACCTGCGACGGACCGGCGTCCCGTCCAGGTGGGGAACCTATACGCCAAGGAAACGGGAAACCGGCCCTTATGAGCCAGGCATGGCTCGAGAAGGAACTAACGACTACCTTCCTTTAATAGTGACTTTGTGAATGAGAGAGAGAGTCTGTATTTATGTGGATTTACATGTGTGTGTGTGAGTGTATGTACGCATGAACATGTGTATTTTCATGAGTATGCATATCAAAATTTTCATGCATTTATGTGTATGTTTATGTACGTCTTTAAATGTGTGCATATGTGTACATGTCTGTGTACTTTTATGCAAGTATGTGCATTTGTATTACTGTGCTTCTTTTTTGTATATCTTCATACAAATATATTTATGTATGTATATGTATAGCTTTAAGGGTACATCTTAGTGCACGTGCACTGGTGTGAGCATGTGCGTGTGTGTATTTGAGTCTATGTGTGTGCATGTGTATACCTACAAGTGTATAGTTTGTTAGTAGAATACCTGCCTCATTATACCAGCATTAAACAGGAAATAGTCAGTTATTGCCAATCAACTATTTGAGAACATACGGGTGCCAAACACAGTTACCTTTTTACAATATCATAGCACCAAAGATCAATAACTCATTGATTATACAATCTATTCAGTTTCTTGAGATTATTGATTATCATTAAGTCATTAATAATTAATTATAAATTATTAATTGACTTCTACATGCTTTCAGCTCTAGTAAAATGGTAGGTGTGCTGGTAACATGAAGTCTCATTAATAAAGAGCAACTGTTTCTTTAAGGTCAAAACTAAATGGAGCAGAAATTCTTAATTTTCTACTCTTTATCACTATTACCATTACCATCACCTGCTTGCTTCCCAACCACATGGTTTCAGGTTCAGTCCTACTACATGGAACTGAAGTGTTTTTTTACTATAGCCTTAGGTTGACCAAAACCTTGTCAGTGGATTTGATTGATGGAAACTGAAAGAAGCCTGTTGCATATGCATTCATATGTATATTTGTATGTGTGTGTGTGTGTATGCTTGTCTCCTTGCTTGATATTTTGTGATTGTTGTAAACAAGTGTTACTCTCATACAAGCAGTGTCATTCACTTCCGACATTCTGCATTGACATGTCTAATCATAAAGGAATGTTGCCTTGCTTGGAAACAAGTGAGGGTTGATGACATGAAGGGCATTTTATTGAAAGGCAAGGTTGACCTTGAACTCCGAACATAAAACCAGAAGAAACGCTAAGTATTTTGTTCAGTGTACTAATAATCCTGCCAAACTTGCCACCGTGTTGCTTCAGATTTTGGCATAATGCTTGAAATGCAGGGAAAGGGTGAGCCAATTTCATCATTCCTAGTGCTCAATTGGTACTTATTTCATTGACACCAGAATTATCAGAATGCAAAGTTGATTTTAGCAGCATTTGGACATAGAATGTAAAATTGGAAGAAATACCACTAAGCTTGTTGTATGGTGTGCTAATAATTCTACCTGTTCATTGCCCTAAATAATTATCCTTTCGAACTTTGACAAGGCCAGCAATTGTGGAAGTGTGATTACACTGAGATCAACAATCAACTGGTACATATTTTATCAACTGAGAAATATCGAAAAGCAGAGTTGACCTCAGTAGAATTTGAGCTCAGAATGTACAGCATTTTTGTCCAGTATACTAGCAATTCTTCCAGCTCACTATCTTAATAATAATAATAATAATAATAATAATGATAATAATAATAATAGTAATAACAATAATGATAATAACATACCCCTTTAACATTATCAATTTACATTATTGTTACTATCAATCTTACTAATTAATTAGTAACAATTTGTTTTAAATCCTAATGCTAAATTAATTATTTTTTTTTATTTATAGAGAGGAACTGTTGAAATATTATCTAACTAGAAAGCAATACTCATGCACTCCCCCTTACTGCACCAAGAAAGCTGAACGTGATCTAACTGGGTCGAAGTTGCAATACATTAGTTTTTCAGAAGCAGGTTCTTTCTAAAAAAAAATTAACCCACCATTCAGAGACAGAGAAAGACAGGGAGCAAGGAGAATGATAGAGGGAAGGGTGAGACATATATTTGCACTCAATAAGTCATTCATTTGTTTGCCTCTTAATGTTCACATAGTAGAGCATCTAGCTGAGCTTTCTAACATCTGCACCAACTGGTTGAAAGCCATATTGTAATAGTAGTAATAGTAGCAGTAGTAACGGTTACAGTAGTAGTAGTAAGGAGGGTGTAGTCGACTGTTTCAATAGCCCAGCCTGTAGGACTTGACTGTGACTGGTACTTGGTACTTAGCTTTCTTGATCTTGAAAGTATAAAAATGCATTGTCAATTTTGGCTGGAATTTGATCTCCAAATGTGAAAAGACAAGTAAATACAGCAAAGCACTTGGGCCACTGCCTTATCGATTGCGCCCCACTCTTACTACTACTACTACTAATGATAATAATAATAATAATTAGAAAGTGGAATCTAAAAACAGAAACAATTCCTGTCATAGTAGGCGCATTAAGCATGATAAAAAAATATTCAGACAAATACATAACAAAAACACCAGGACTTACAAACACATATAACATACAGAAAATTGCACTACTAGGCACTTCACACATCCTACGCAGAACACTTTCAATACAGTAACCATCAGAGCATCACAACAAATCACAGCACATACCCAAGGCACACAGAGCTGTGCTCAGTAGTGAAGTGAAAGCACATTATAAAAATAAAACTACTGAATGATAATAATAATAATAATAATAATAATAATAATAATAATGGTTTCAAATTTTGGCACAAGCCAGCAATTTTAGAGGAAAGGGGAAGTTAATTACATCAATCCTAGGGCTCAACTAGTACTTATTTTTATCAACCCCGAATTGGATAAAAGGCAAAGTTGACCTCAACAGAATTTGAACTCAGAACAAAGATAGATAAAATGCCGCTAAGCATTTCGCCCGGTGTGCTGCTACCTTTGCCAGCTCGCAATATTAATGATAATAATTTTGACACAAGGCTAGCAATTTGAGGAGGAAAGGGTAAGATTATATCAACCCAAGTGCTCAACTGGTGGTACTTATTTCATCAACCCCAAAAGGATGGGACAAAGTCAACCTTGACAGAATTTAAATTCAGAAGAAAAAGTAACAATTCCATCAAGCATTTTATCTGGCATGCTAATGATTTGGCCATCTCACCACCACCTTTTTAAAAATGGTTTCAAATGTTAGCAAGAAGTCAGCAATTTTGAGGTGTTAGAGTTAGTCAATTGCATCAACACCCGTATTTGACTGGAACTAATTTTACTAATTCTGAAAGGATGAAAAGCAAGGTTGACTTCAGCAGGATTTGAACTCGAAATGTAAAGTACCAAAGATGAATGCTGCTGAGCATTTTGACCAATATCCCAACAATTCTGCCTATTTGCCATCTTAATAATAATAATCCTTTCTACTATAGGCACAAGGCATGAAATTTTTGTGCAAGGAGTAGTTGATTACATCAATCCCAGTACTCAACTGATACTCATTCTCACTGACCCCAAAAGATTAAAGAAAGTTGACCTCAGTGGAATTCAAATTCAGAACATAAAGACAGACAACATGCTGCCAAGCATTTTATCTGGTGTGCTCATGATTCTGCCAGTACATCACCAAAATAATATTTCATTAAGTATATATGGGAGTTGAAATGCATTATTTTATTCATTTTAAGTGGTATATTTGGTGGTTTAGTGAAAAATGTTCATGATGTGAAAGGAGGAAAGAAAAATTCCTCTAAAAATAAAACAGCAGGATATGAACAGGGTTTGTCATACTGAAGGGGTTGTGCCTTTGGACTTCACAGTACTTGAGAGACCAGATACAGTAGATAAGGCAATACAATGTTCTTCAACAGCTACCTTATTTTCCAGCATACAAATCAAATTTTTCAGACAAAATGTTACAGTCAACAAAGGTAGGTTGACTTATACACCAAGACATTTTGGGGACCAACATTTCTTTTGAAATGCAGCAAACAATGGAAAGATAGTTATGGTGTAAACAGTGTAAACATTCAAACATCATCACTATGTCAACTTGTGGAGGCACATGGCCTAGTGGTTAGAGCAGCGGACTCGCGGTCGAGGGATCACGGGTTTAAATCTCAGACCAGGCAACGATGTGTGTGTTTATGAGCAAAACACCTAAGCTCCACGTGGCTCCAGCAGAAAGTAATGGCGAACTTCTGCTGACTCTTTAGCCAGAACTTTCTCTCACTCTTTCCTCCCGCATCTTGCAGCTCCCCTGCGACAGACCGGCGTCCCATCCAGGTGGGGAACCTATATGCCAAGGAGACCAGGAAATCAGCCCTTATGAGCCAGGCATGGCTTGAGAAGGAACAAACTATGTCAACTTGTATGCTGGAAAATATGGTACAAGTTGATTGATGTCTATAAGAAAACATGATCAGGGGAAGAATTCTGGAGGAGTAACACTGGCGGATGAAGAACTGGACAAAGTGTGTAGCACAGTTCTATGAAAATGGAAACAATATAGAGGAGAGATACTGCATCAGATTGGTCGGAGTTGGAGGTGAGAAAACCAGCCAACTCAGAGAGAAGAGGTCTCTGTAGTAGCAGTCGAAGCGGTGGAGAGAGTAAACAGCATGAAATTAAATACTACAAAGTATTATGTCTGGCACTTTACCAACTCTGCCATTCCATTGGATAGAATTTAAATGAAGTAAAAACCTTTTTGCTATAATTATAATTCATTACTGCACCAAAGCCAACAACAAAAAGTAATTGTTTGTTCTTTAAAAGAATGAATGTTCTAAATTTTAGAGAAGTGATTTGGGAAGACAGACAGACAGACAGAGTGTTGTATTTCCCAAGGAGATTAGTGATGCAGTTAAAGTGAAATGATATCCAGTTAGGAAATGCTAAACACTGCACTGAGTTAGTTATTAAAAGGAAAGAAAAAAATCAAAAAGCTGCAATGGGACTTTTGGATAATAATAATAACAATTCTTTCTGCTATGAACTTGAAATTTTGGGAAAGTGGGGGGGGGGTAGTTGATTACATTAACCCCAGAACACAACTGCTATTGATTTTATCGACCGAAAAGGTCAAAAGGTAACATCGACCTTGGTAGTATTTGAACTCAAAACAAAGAGCCAGAAGAAATGCTGCTAAGTATTTTGTTCCAATATGTAAACAATTGTCAGCTCACAGTGATGATGATGATAATAATGATAATAATGGTAATAATGGTTTCAAATTTTGGCACAAGGCCAGCAGTTTTGGGATAGAGGCCAAGTTGATTATACTAAACCCAGAACTCAACTGGTACTTGTTCTATCAGCCACAAAAGGATGAAAGTCAAAATTGACTTCCGCTGAGGGCTTTCATCCTTTCAGGGTCAATAAAATAAGTACCATTTGAACGCTGGGGTCAATGTAATTGACTTACCCCTCCTACAAAAATTACTGGCTTCAAATAATAATAATAATTTGAATAATAATTTGAGCCAAAATTTGAATAATAAAAACAAGAAAACAACACTGGCAAATTTTGGCACAAGGCCGGCAGTTTTAGAGGAGAGGTAAGCGTTGATTACCTCAACCCCAGTGCTCTACTGGTACTTATTTTATCGACCCTGAAAGGATGAAAGTCAAAGTCAACCTCAGTGAAATTTGAACTCAGAATGAAAAGATGGACAAAATGCTGCAAAGCATCTTGTCCAGCATACAAACAATTCTGCCAGGTCACTGTCTTAACAATGATGATGATGATGATAATAATAATAATGATGATGATGAAGGTGGTGTAGATGATAAGGATAATATATGAAGCTTGTGAGCACTGCAGCATTTCAGACACACAAACAAAGTTCACACAGGATAACTAAATGAATCAATGATAAGATCTGCCGATAGACCTATGGCTAAGGTTGGAGTTGTTAATTAGTTGTGGATTCATATTCTCTTTGTAGAAATTTTGAGATGGAGAGAGAGTGTGTGTGTGTGTGTGTGTGTATATGTGTGTGGGGTGTGTAGGCGTAGGCATGGTAAGAAGCTTGCTTCCGAACGACATGGTTCTGGGTTCCGTTCCACTGTGCAACGTCTTGAGTGTCATACTACAGACTCAGGCCAACCAAAGCCTTGAGAATGGATTTGGTAGACAGAAACTGAAAGAAGCTTGTCGTGTATATATACCTGTGTGTGTGTGTGAGAGAGAGAGAGAGACAGTTTGTCTCTCACCACTCCCTGACAACCGGCATTGGTGTGTTAATGTCACCATAACTTAACAGTTCAGCAAAAAGACACCAAGAGAATAAGAAACAGGATTTAAAAAAAGAAAGTATTGGGGTCAATTCAATCAACTAAAAATTCTTCAAGGCAGTGCCCCAGCATGGCTGCAGTCTAATGACTGGGGGAAAAAAAAGCTATACATACATACATACACAGACACACCCACGCAGAGAAAAATCTTTAGATGTAAAGAAACTAAAGATGTATGTATGTGTGTGTATGTATGTATGTGCATGTGTGTGAGTGCATATGTGTGTGTGTGTGCATATGTGTGTGTGTGCATATGTGTGTGTGTGTGTGCATATGTGTGTGTATGTGTGTTAATATATAACTGTACACAAACATAACACATATGTTATCTATATGTACACATAACTAACACACTAAGCATATCCCAAATATGTGTGTATGTATGTATGTGTAAACACACACACACACACACACACACACATATGTATATATACAAACACTGTATGTATGTGTGTGTGTGTTTATGCAAATGCAAAAATTTGTCCAAGACTGAAGACTAATTGTGTGGGCTGCAGCAAAACTAATGCAGTGTTATGATACATTAGCACAGTAGGAGCAGCACTATCACCATCATCATCAGCAGCAGTAACAGCAGCAGCAGCAGCAGTAGCAGCAGCAGCAAACAGCAGCATAAGTAGAAGCAACAGACAGTGTCAAGCCAATATGGCAGCAATGCGCCAACCTATATTTGGCTGGTATCCAACCTTCACTGCTACTGCATAACTATTATAAATATTGCTACTGTGGCACTTTCTCTGGGACACAAGCATTAAAAAAAAAAAGCATAAAACTCAGATACAGAAAACTCTGACACATACACACACATGTTTGTTTACTGTGTATCACACACTCTCTCTCCTACTCTATCATTCATTATCTTTAACTCTTTACATTTTCTGCCACAACCAGTGCCACCAGACTGTCTTAAAATAGATAAGTATCTCCTCCCTTAACTAACACACATACATACATATATATACAAACAAACATACATATATGTATATCATATATACATACACACCTAGCCATGTGTTCATGCGAATGCTACCAATGTGATTATCACGTGTACGTTTGTGCAGTTTCAATGTAATTATATTTTTGTATGTGGGGACACATGGCCTAGTGGTTAAGGTGTTACGTTCACAACTGCAAGATCATAAGTTCAATTCTTGGACTGGGCAATGCATTGTGTACTTTAACTGAACGCTTCGTTTCATGTTGCTCCACAATCACTTTGACACCTGACATATGCCACATCATGCACCTGTACAGGTAATGTTGATTTGATGGAGAAGGTGATATAATGTACAGCACAAATATTTGATCACTATAAACAAATCATTTCTGCAGGTTGTTCAGCAAGAAATTGCAAAACTTGAATCTAGGACAGGAGAGCCCACAATATATAATTATAACGAACCTGTGTATTTATTGCATTATATTCCAAATAAATGAAAACGTCACTGTCACAATGTTTTTATTTTTAATTGCATTTCAACAGAAATAATTTCGTTTTTGGATTTGGTTTGCAAGATTCTTTATATGAGTTCGTGTGTTGAAGCATATTCTGTTGTGCCTGGGGAGAGCCATTTTTTTCTTTTGTGCCTAATGTAACACACTCACCGGTAAAATTACCACTTATTTCTTATTTTTATTTTCTAAAATTTTCGTTGCGTCTTGCAACCTTTTCAATAGTCAAGACTAAGGCACAAAAAGAAAACGACTCCCACCACACACAACAGAAATAATTCCATTAAGCTAAAACATCGATATACACACACCCCGATCGTCGTTCACTTCATCTTTCCTCTGAGTGTCATACATCTGTGCAATCATTGATGCTGTATCAGATAAAGCATAAAGGATCAAGTACAAAACTGAGCAGCAACAGAATGACTCATCAACCTCACACTATTACATAAAGTTTGTTACATGCTTTGATATGTTTTTTTCCATATATAGATATATGTACGTATATGTGTGTAATAAATTGCACTTCATATTCAAGGCTCCAGTTAACCTATAAGGAGTTACTCAGGTACTCAACTATGAGCAGAAACAGCTTCAGCAAATGAAGTTCATAATCATCATCATTTAAAGTCCGCTCTCCATGCTAGCATGGGTTGGACTATTCGACTGAGGTCTGGTGAACCAGATGGCTGCACCAGGCTCCAATCTGATCTGGCAGAGTTTCTACAGCTGGATGCCCTTCCTAACGCCAACCACTCTGAGAGTGTAGTGAGTCATTTTACATGCCACCAGCACAAGGGCCAGTCAGGCGGTACTGGCAACGGCCACACTCAAATGGTGTTTTTTACATGCCACCTGCACAGAAGCCAGTCCAGCAGCACTGGCAACAACCTCGCTCAAACGTTTTTTCACGTGCCACCGGCACAAGTGCCAGTAAGGCGATGCTGGTAACGATCAAGCTCAAATGGTGCTTTTTACATGCGACCGGCACGGAAGCCAGTTTGCTGCTCCGAGAGTTACGACACCTCCTTACGAGAGACAAACTGGTCTGAGTAAAGTATAAATAGTAACAATCCAAGTGGGGTTCAGAGTTTGGAGCTCAGTGAAGTTTGTGTTAGTTTGCAGTGAAGTCAGGTGTCAGATGGTTAATTCACAAGGAATATTGATTGTTGGTTCATAAAGAGATTTGTTAATTCATTACCTTGTTGTTACTGTTGTCTGTTTATCTTATTTATTGTACGTAACAAATTTCGTAACAACATCTGGTGACGAGGGTTTTAAAGCTCACATGGGTTACTTAACAATGTGTTCATGATACAACTTGTTAAATAATGGAAGACCGATTAGCTTCCATAGTACAGTTGCAAATACAACAACAGGAGTTGCAAAAGCAACTATTACAGCAACAACTACAGCAACAACAGTTATTGGAGGTGTATTCAAAGAAGTCCAAAAATGAGGTACTATGGACAGAGATTTCAATGATGTGTTTGTATATTTTTAGAACAACGTTTTTGGTAAGAGGTTAGATCTGGTCAGTTTCAACATGAAACAGGTAGAATGTTTGAACCAGATATGGTCAGTTTAAATACTAAAGGGATTCATATATTATTAACCATGTATCCCCTCAATAGCAAGACCAATGTTCTTGTCTTTATCATATCCCAACACCTGGCATAAAGCAACCTTCCCTTCTTTGATAACCCCCCCCCCCACACACACAGTTACTGGGGCTCGTCTCTATCCTGTTCTTTTCTGTTTTGCAATTTGATGATGTCATAGGTACCAGTGGCACCAATACAAACAAAAAATTTCCACAGTACATACTGTAAAGTGGTTGGCATTAGGTAGGACATCCAGCTACAACTAACATGTTGCAACTGACAATGGAACTCAGCACAGCCTTGTAGCTTGCTGAATCATGTAAAACTATCCAACCCATACAAGCATTGTAAAACGAATGTTAAATGACGATGATGAAGATGATGATATATGTTTAAGAACGAAAGATAAAGTAATCACTATATAGAGCAGAGTATAATTATATTTATTTAGTTGGTGCCTTCAATCAGATGGCCATGCTAGATTTCAGTGAACTATCAATTTGTACAATCCCCTGATTGATTAAGGCTTCAGGTAAACAGCATAAGGCATAATTCATACACACACACACACCTATATCATCATCCTCATCATCATCCTCATTTAACGTCCGCTTTCCATGCTAGCATGGGTTGGACGGTTCAACTGGAGTCTGGGGAGCCCGAAGGCTGCACCAGGCCAGTCAGATCTGGCAGTGTTTCTACAGCTGGATGCCCTTCCTATGTATATTAATTGATGTCATAAGAATTATTAACTTTTGATGGGAATGTGGAATAGTGGGTATTCAAGTGCATAAAGCACATAAATATTGAGTTGAAACCCTGCCCTTTTATATAGAAAAAGTTAAAGGCTGCCCACAGACTCAAATTCACATTTCTTGTAGATATGACAGGAATTCTACCATTGAACCAAAGCAATCCTTTGGATTTCCTTATCCATTTTAGAAGCTTTATTCTTACTATCAAAAATTGTATGTTCTTGACATAAGAATTTTATAAACTTTACATAAACCTTTATATATATACACACACACAGGGTCAAAGGTTAAATTGAAAGATCAATACTTTTAAGTAGAGCACAATATTTTCGTTTTTTTTACAACAAAAAAGTTGACAATGACTTTGAAGTTTTCTTAATTTCCATCTACCAAATTTCATTAATCATGCATTGGTTAGCTTGAGGTTATAATACACAGACACTTGCCCAGGGGGCCAGGTCATGAGATAAAATGAAACCCAAAACTACATGGTTGCAAAGCAAACTTCTCAACCACACAGCCATCTGTATGGTATATATTCCATAAACTCCAAAAGGGAAAAATACCAATTCTATCCTTGCATTGGCAGTTTCAAGGATTAGAACTCAAGACTCTCAGGCACCAATATCAGTACCACAGCAATATTTCCAATAATCTGTTTGAACTGCGCCAATTCTACATCTCTGCTACATAATACACTAATACTTGATCTGCATATTTCTCTTATTACATAATGCACCAACTCCATCACCACCTTCTTGTTATTAACTAAGCAGACTACTTTCTTACTATACACTACACTAGCTGAATCACAGCTAGCATATCACCAACCAAGCCATTAATCAATCAATAAATAAATAGACAGTCATCTCATATGCGTGTGTTGAATCAAGTGTGTCAACATTTCCTTATGAATGAAACTTATGTAAAACTCAATGGGTGGTCATGTGACAGAGTGAAAGCTTTGTCTGTATGATGTGTCATGAGCAAAGACAGTCAGTCGGCTTGTCAGAAGCTGTACCCACTCTAAGTTATTAGCAATGGTCAGAAAACCCAGGAATGAGTAAATGAAATGAAATGGTCTCAACTGAGAATCAAACTTGAATCCCAGCCTTGGCTTACAGGAAGCTTACAAATGCACTTTCTTATCAAAAAACTTAAATCTATCAATGAGAGGCTAACCATGCTGTTATCAGAGAATATCACTTTAAGCAATATAAACTGATAATGATACTTCAACTTGGTCATTTGACTCGCTAGAAATAGTAATCAAATCTCCCTCAAAGGACATTGTACTGTCTTAACATCTACATATACAGAAAGGTAAAGCCTAGAATACCTTTAATCATGGGTCTGTTCAACATGGGCTTATCTCTGATCAAAGGCATTCCAACATTGGCTACCCCAACTTTTTAAGGAGGGATGTCTAGAAATACATTCTTTAATGTGTCCTTTCCTTATGGCTAATATTTCTAACAGGTTGATGAACTACAAATGACATGTATTTTATTGACAATCATATTAATTTTTTGTTTAGACCCAGGTCACATGGCATATGATTAAAGACTTTTAAAAGATTAAAGCCATTCTAGCCATGATAATCCAGTCTTTAGTCTGTCACAATCTAAAAACAATGCAACTAGACTGACACAACAATGGGTGTTCCAGTTGCTCTGATGAGCAGAACAGCCTGCTCGTGAAATTAATGTGTACTCTTAATGTAGTTCTCAGGGAGATTCAGCACAACAGAATGTGATGAGGCTGGCCCTTTGAAAAAACAGGTACTATTCATTTACTCCAGATAAATAAACTGGAGCAACATGAAATCAAGTGTCTTGCTCAAAGACACAATATGTCACCAGGAATCGAACTCACAACCTTATGATTGTGAGCCAAATACCCTAATCATAAAGCCATGTGCCTTGAAGTTTAAATAACCATATATAACAGTAAAATTTGTGGTCCTTATTGCCAATCTGTGAAAAACTTCTCTCTGGCAGTTTCTTATTTTTTTATTGCCCAGAAGGGGCTAAACATAGAGGGGATAAACAAGGACAGACAAAGGGATTAAGTTGATTACATCGACCCCAGTTCTCTACTGGTACTTAATTTATTGACTCTGAAAGGATGAAAGGCAAAGTCAACCTCGGCAGAATCTGAACTCAGAATGTAATGGCAGACGAAATACCTATTTCTTTACTACCCACAAGGGGCTAAACTCAGAGAGGACAAACAAGGACAGACAAATGGATTAAGTCGATTATATCGACCCCCAGTGTGTAACTGGTACTTATCTAATCGACCCCGAGAGGATGAAAGGCAAAGTCAACCTCGGCGGAATTTGAACTCGGAACATAACGGCAGACGAAATACCGCTAAGCATTTCGCCCTGCTTGCTAACGTTTCTACCAGCTCGCCGACTTTTACACAGTTTCTGTATTGCTTTAAGTGTTAAGAAATAGAACTACCTCATGGTACTTATTTTCCAATGAAAACAAATTAAATTTTAAAAGATACAATCTGAAGTTGAAGATTGAATGTAATAAGCATGAAGGCTTAACCAAAGTGGCAATAATATCCTGCTCCCACCCGATCACAAAAAAAAAAATAATGCTAAAAGTTACAAGAACAAAAATTGAACAAAAGGCGTGTGGACACTTGTTTGCTTATTCTAAAATATTAGGGAGGCTGTGGTAAATCCATAATGGAGGTGACTCAAATATACATGGAAAAGGGGTGAGGAAGAAGAGAGAGAGAGAGAGAGAGACAGGGATGGATGTATGTGTGTGTATTATGAAGTGGGGAGATACAGAGGTAGAAATAGAGGGAGAAAGAAATATATAGAAGGATGGATTATATATAAGTGTGTGAGAGGAAATGTGTGGGAAGAGAGGGAGGAAGAGGAGAGACTACCATGCTGTTTGACTGCATAAAACAGTGATTTCATTGCAAGTAGACATTGTCATCAAAAACTGCAAACAAGCAAGTAGACACACGTTTATATTTAAACATAGAAAATAGTAAGACACCAACCAGACAGTGTAAATCCATGTACAAGTGAGTCAAATAAAGGAGAAAAGGAGGCTGACGAAAGAGGGCTAAAATATAGAGGGAGAGAGAGAGAGGAGAGAGAGAGAGAGAGAATGAATGTCAGAGAGACCCTATGCAGCTCTACCAGACAAACCAGTGGTTAAAAAACAAAACTGATGTCATCAAGTACAAGAGCCATAGAGAGCAAGGTGTTATACAGATGCAACAATGGCACAGCTTTGTGTGTGTGTGACTTAGAAATAAGACCTGTTCAACAAGGTATAAAATCTACTTCTTGGAAGAAGGTGTAAAGAGGAGAGGCAGCAAGAATAGTTGATAATAAAAGAATAAGAGACAATAGAACAAGCACCAAGAATTTTAAAAAATAAAAGCAAGATAAATGAGCAAAAGAATTGGCAAAACTGAAGGAAGACCAAAATCTAGAAATTTCCATATTCAAACTGTACTCTTTTACTCTTTTACTTGTTTCAGTCATTTGACTGCGGCCATGCTGGAGCACCGCCTTTAATCGAGCAACTCGACCCCGGAACTTATTCTATTGTAAGCCCAGTACTTATTCTATCGGTCTCTTTTGCCGAACCGCTAAGTGACGGAGACACAAACACACCAGCATCGGTTGTCAAGCAATGCTATGGGGACAAATACAGACACGCATATATATATATATATATATATATATATATATATATACATATATACGACGGGCTTCTTTCAATTTCCGTCTACCAAATCCACTCACAAGGCTTTGGTCGGCCTGAGGCTATAGTAGAAGACACTTGCCCAAGATGCCACGCAGTGGGACTGAACCCGGAACCATGTGGTTGGTAGACAGGCTACTTACCACACAGCCACTCCTGCACCTGTAGTGGTGGTAAGATCTAATATTCACAGGATTCTAAGGGAAAAGGGTAAAGAATGACTAAGATTTGAGGGTTCTGTGAAAATTAATTATTCTTCTGTTCTTTTACATGTTTGTCATTGGACAGTTACCATGCTGGGGGTACCACCTTGAAGGGTTTAGTCAATCAAATTCACCTCAGGACAGGACCAATTTGAAGTCTGGTACTTATTCTGTTAGTCTGTTTTTGTTGAGCTGCTAAGTTACAGCGATACCAGTTATCAAATGGGGAGAGACAAACACAAAGATGCACTAACACAAGCACATACACATAACATAATTATACACACACACACACATAAGTATGTATGTATATACAATCATTGCCATCATTTTAATATAAACTTTCCCATATATGCACCTGATTTGAGGGAGATTTGACTGCTATTTCTTGCAAGTCATGCGACTGTATAGAGGTTTACTGATTGGCTCAGGTCTTTGGTGTTGTTGTATTCAACCTGTTTCTAAGGGTATCAGAAGAGTAAAGGTAATGGTTACAGGTAAGAATTGAACCTGGGTTTCCAGTTTCATTGACTAAGAATTTCCCTTCCATTCTATGCCACATACAAATACACATTCTGATTCCTTATTTAGGTACAAGGACACCAATTCACAAAAGCGAACAGCAAGACTGTTCGATATTCTTGACTTCCTCAAATGTGTTACAAATGAAAATCAAGTAAAAATGGCTTCAAACAGAAATCACACACTGCATTGCGGACTTGGTTTGCCAGCTGAGGCTCCATAATGCTCCCACCCTCACCAACAACACCAATGCATATACATTTATTAAACAGTCTCAGAAGTGCAGTACAACCCGACCCAGAGACTGCAAGTTGTAGCTGACTATCCTAATAATTGTACGCATCATATATATATATATATATATATTATATATATATATATATATATATAATATATATATATAAAACACTTTTATAATGAAAAATAAAAACAATAAAAATTTAAATTGTATTGAACTTTTCGATTTTTTCCCTGTCTCTCTCTCTCTCTCTCCTTCTCTCTCTCTCCTCTCTCTCTCCTTCTCTCTCTCTCCTTCTCTCTCTCTCTTTCTGTCTCACTTGTACAAATGCATGAGTTTAGCTAATTCAAAGATTAAAAAGATTAATCTTTTTATTTGCTGTGTTCGGTTTCACTGTCTACAACAAAGAACAATCAGTTTATCGGGGAAAAAAAAAGAAGAAAAAAAAGAAGAAAATTAAATAAAATAATTCATAAAAGAACCTACCCACCCCTCAAAAAAAAATGCATGCAATAAAAAAAAAAAGCAAGAATTAAAGGACAGCAGGAAGGAAGGAAGGAAGGAAACAAGCAAGCAGCAGTAAAAAGAGACCATTAACAGAAAATATGAAAGCAGTCTAGATGAGGCTGGTTTACAAACAATCTCCACTACACATGATTCTACCACACCATACTACAGGACAGGACAGATCAGCAATGGTGCAATGCAGATAAGTTGCCAATAATACAAAGAGAGGAAACAGTGAGGTGATTGGTCAATGAAACTGAGTAGAAATAACTTTTATATAACCTGAACTGTTTAGCACCCTGCTCCGCCAAAAAAAATTGATTGTTAGTTTTAACGAAAATCACTTCCCTTATATTTGAATATTTATATAAAACAGAATAAACATTGACTGGCCTAAATATGTAAATACTATGGGACTCCTGTAGTCTTACCATTAGATTTTGTTAAAGAAAAACCCACCAAACACATAAATTATTGCATTGGAATGTTTGCTGAAAATGGTATACGTATTGCTGTGGTAAGGGACTTGCTTCTCAACCACATGGTTCTGAGTTCATTCCCACTGCATGGCACCTTGGGTAAGCGTCTTCTGCTACAGCCTCGGGCCAACCAAAGCCTTGTGGGTGGATTTGATAGATGGAAACTGAAAGAAGCCCATCGTATATACATGTGTGTGTGCCTCCCACCCACTCTTGATAACCAGTGTTGGTGTTTATGACCCCAGAACTTAGTGGTTCAGCAAAAGAGACCAATAGAATAAGTAACATACTTTTAAAAAATATAAGTCCTGGGGTCGACTTTTTTAAAAATAAAAACCCTTTAAGGTGGTGCCCCAGCATGGCCACAGTCAAAATTACTGCAAAAAGTAAAAGAGATATATATATATATATAATCTTAGCGCTGGCACCTTGGGCAAGTGTTTTCTTCTATAGCCTTGTGTCAACCATAGCTTTGGTAGACAGAATCTGAAAGAAGCTCATCATTTATATCTATACACAAACACGTTATATATATGTCTATTTTCATAAAGCTTCCCGTTATATATATATATATATATAGAGAGAGAGAGAGAGAGAGAGAGATGGTTCAAAATTATATGAAAAACTAAAGACAGAGAGAGAGTTGAAGGAACAATAAACATACATATATAGTTTTAATTTCAAGTTTTATTTAGATAGCATATGACTAAGAAAATCTGGTCATGAAATGAAAATAATTCTATTTTGATGTTCTTCAAAAATTCTTTTAATCCTCACCCACCAAACAGATAAGAGAAAAATTTTCAGATAAAACAGTTCTGATATATTTTTTATCTCTCTCTAAACTGTTTCCTAATTCCAAAGAATTCTCAATAGCTATTTGTTTCTTTCAAACTGTCTGACAACTTTTAGATAGTGCTTCCACTATCAATAAAGCTTTCAAAAAGCAAACAAAATTTAGATTTTCAACCAAACTTTACAGACATCATTAGCTTCTTTGTTTCTTTCATTCTTTTTTCTTTTTCATAAATTAATTATCTTCCTTTTTATTAAGAAATTTCAAATATATGGCTCCTTAATATTATTTGGCTTTCTTAGACTTTGAATAATCTTCAGCTTGCTTGCTAAACTTTGCTAATATAATCTTCCACTTTGTTTCCTAAATTTTCTTATAATCTTCAGCTTATTTTCTAAACCATCTTTAATCTTTAGCTTATTAACCCTTGCTAATAAACTACTCACTTGTTAAGCCTTGCTAACAGTCTTGTTCGCAAAGCTTTCTTAATCTTGTTTACCCAGCCTTCTTAATTTTCCTATTGTTTGTTAAACCTTGCTAATAACCTTCCTCTTTTTTGCTAATAATCTTTAGTTTATTTGCTAAACCTTAATAACTGTCAATTGGTTTGCTAAACTTTGCTAATAACCTTCCTCTAGTTTGCTAAGCATTGCTAATAATCTGCCCCTTGTTTGCTAAGCCTTGCTAATAATCTGCCTCTTGTTTGCTAAGCCTTGCTAATAATCTGCCTCTTGTTTGCTAAGCCTTGCTAATAATCTGCCTCTTGTTTGCTAAGCCTTGCTAATAATCTGCCTCTTGTTTGCTAAGCCTTGCTAATAATCTGCCTCATGTTTGCTAAGCCTTGCTTATCATCTGCCTCTTGTTTGCTAAGCCTTGCTTATCATCTGCCTCTTGTTTGCTAAGCCTTGCAAATGGTCTGTTTCTTTGCCAAGCCTGAGATTGCTTCCTAAGTTTTGCTAATGAGCTCCAACTAATGACCTCTAGCTCATTTGCAAAGCCTTCCAGAAATTCTTCCTCCTGTTTGCTAAATCTTGTACATAATAATCAGCTTATTTGCTAATAATCTTTGGCTGGTTTACTAAGCCATGTTAAGAACTTTCCTTCTGTCTGCAAGGTCTTAATAATCCTAAGCTTTTTTAGGAAAACTGGGTAATAACCATTAGGCTTCCCAAGTTCTTGAGTGAAACTGGTAAATGGAGCACTGAAAGTTAATGAAACATCAATTTTACCCATCCATCTCCTCCACAGCAAGACACCTATTTCTGTCCCTCTATCATACCCCTCATCATCCGGCACAAAGCCACTTCTTTCAATACTACTCCCTCCTCTCAGTTGAGAGGGTCTTTGATTTGCAAGTTACTTACTGACCTCACTAGGGCCGATGCTACATAAAAACCACCCAGTAATTCCATAAAGAACTTAATGTTAGGAAAGGCATGCCACCATAGAAACCATGCCAATGTAGATAGTAGAGCTTAATGAACACACATTTGTGTGTGTGCTCATGCATGTATGCATGTTTGTCTTCTACCACTGTTTGACAACGGGTATTGGTTTATTTACATCTCCATAACTTAGCAGTTTGATAAAAAGAGATTTTAAAAAAAGAGACCAATAAATTAAGCACTAGTCTTAAAAAAACAAAAAAACATTATTGGGATCAATTTGTTTGACTAAAATCCTTCAAGTTGGTGCTTCAGCATGATCAAAGCCCAATAACACTAGTAAAAAAGAAATGATATTATTCTTGAATGTAACAATGTAGGGAAAAAACAAAAGCTGAACAACAATACTGTATTTTCCAAAACAAAAGTTTGAAATTTTCAGACCAAAATTTATAGCCCCCCGCCCCCCAAAAAAGGGAGGTCAATTCATACAACCAAGATGACTTTGGAATACTAAAAACGTAGAATTTTAGAAAGCTAGTAGTGTTTGAATGTTTATACTGTATACTTTGTCAACTTATATGCAGGAAAATATGGCAAACCAAACCAATAAGGGAGCTTTTATGAAACTGATAGACCAGCTTGAACAAGCAGCTAAATACCCTTCAAACTCCTCTTCACCTTTAAAATTATAAAAATAATGTAAAAGAAAAATGGATGGAAGAATTCAATTTGGATAACAGTCTTGATGCACAGCCTGAAGTGAGATGGGGTGTCACGGATGTTCCAATCAAAGATTTTGAAAGTTAGGGGGTCGCCTAGGACTTAACTA
>NC_043008.1:52811750-52844250 GCF_006345805.1 Octopus sinensis
TATATACATATGTAAATGTATGTATGTATATGTATCTGTTTGTAGGTATACATACATGCACAAATTGAAACAAACCTGTCTCCTTTCCACACAGATATCAAGAAAAATTCTTTCAAATTTAGGCAGAAGACTTGAAATTTCAGGCAATAAAGCTAGTCGATTATACTGATTCTCATACTTAAATGGTACTTTATTTTATTAACCCTGGAGGGATGAATGGTAAATTTGAGTTTAATAGGATTTGAATTCAGAGCATAATATAGTAAGCTATTCTGTCTGATATTCAAATGATCCTCTCAATCCACCATTCCAATAATTGTAACAATGATTACAAATTTTGGCATAAGGCCATAAAATTTTAAGGGAAGGGGTATGTTGATTATGTTGAGGTCAGTGATCAACTGGTACTTACTTCATCAACCCCGAAAGGATGAAAGTCAGACCGGGCGGTGTGTGTGTTTATGAGCGAAACACCTAAGCTCCACGCAGCACCGGCAGAAGGTAATGGCGAACTTCTGCCGACTCTTTCGCAACAACTTTCTCTCACTCTTTCCTCCTGCATCGTGCAGCTCACCTGCGATGGACCAGCATCCTGTCCAGGTGGGGAACCTATATGCCAAGGAAACCGGGAAACCGGCCCTAATGAGCCAGGTGTGGCTCAAGAAAGAGCAAACATCATCATCAATACAGTACTTGTCAACTATTAGGAATGACTGATGTAATCAACTGATTGATGCTACTACCTCTATGGCTTCTTCAAGCATATGACTATAGATCAGAACCTCAAATAGTTGTTGTCGGTGTTGCTTGCATTTTAACCCTTTCATCACCAAATTTCTGTTGAAATATGCTGACTTCATTTGATGATCATTTAGTGTCCGCTTCCCATGCTGGCAAGGGTTACATGGTTTGAGGGGAACCAGCAAGCCAGAGAACTGTACCAGGTTCCAGCCTGATTTGGCATGGTTTCTACAGCTGGTTGCTCTTCCTAATGCCAGAGTGTAGTAGGTGCCTATTACATGTGACTGGCATGGGTGCCTTTTATGTGTCACCAGCACCGGCCACGACTACAATTTCACTTGGCTTGATGAGTCTTCACAAGCACGGTAAATCACCAAAGGTCCCATAAATTTGGAAAATAATGACAAATTTACTGAAATAACTGTCATTAATCTGGTGTTTGGATAATAAATAAACATAAAATTTTGATGGAACATTTTAATTTAAATTACTAACTTTTTTGTTACCACATCTCTGTTGAACTACACAAACTTTGTTACAATTAAATTTGAAATTAAAGAACAATTTAGTAAAATAACTTTGTTGTCATTAACCTGGGCATTTGGAATATAAACAAACATGCAATTTTGATGGAAGATTTTAATTTAGACCACTTTAACACAAATTTATATCATAGAACTGGAGACAATCACAGATGGGTTGATATCAAAAGGGTTAAAGATAAATGAGAGTGTCAATTCCCGGTGGACACAGTATTCCTATAAAGAGCAGTTGCTCCGTGTTTTAGTAGTTTTGAAAGACATAATGATGGAACAATTTCATTGAAATTCCTCTAATTAATGGGATATGTGGCATGTCCATTAGATATGGTATCCACTAATGCAAGTTGGCAGAAGAAGCAATAAAGCCAATCTAGTTTGTCAGCTCCTTTCAAATGTGCGTCAGGTGTGAAACACTGAATGTAACAACAGCAGCAGCAGCAAGGATAATAGCTGTATCATTGAGTGAGAACAAATAGCTGCATCTAGCATGTATGCATACATGTGCATGTGTGTGCATGAATGCGTATGTGTGTGCGTGTTTTGAAGCAATTTAACACAATAAGTATTTTTTACTTTCACTTTCTAAAATTGTTTTATTTCTGATGCGATTTAGCTATGCCCATTACATATGAATATATAAAACAATTTTTATAAACATATGTATATATTTTTTCTGTTATTTTTTCTTTTATTTGTTTCAGTCATTTGACTGTGGCCATGCTGGAGCACCGCCTTTAGTCAAGCAAATCGACCCCAGGACTTATTCTTTGTAAGCCTAGCACTTATTCTATCGGTCTCTTTTGCTGAACCGCTAAGTTATGGGGACGTAAACACACCAACATCGGTTGTTAAGAGATGTTGGGGTGGGGGGACAAACAAAGACACACACACACACACATATATATATATATATATACGCACATATATATACACGACAGGCTTCTTTCAGTTTCCGTCTACCAAATCCACTCACAAGGCTTTGGTCGGCCCGATGCTATACGAGAAGACACTTGCCCAAGGTGCCACACAGTGGGACTGAACCTGGAACCATGTGGTTGGTAAGACAGCTACTTAACACAGATCCGCTCCTGTGCCTATAGATAAAACAATTTTATGAAAATATATATATATAGTTTCATATAGTTTCATATGGAAGAAAGAGGACTGATAAAAAGCAAAGAGTGTGTGTGTGTGCTTCCATTTTATTTCTTTTACACTTTAACATAAACACACACATGCACTCACTCATTCTACCCCATTCCAACTTCACTCTTCCTATTAAATGTTTCTATCCATTTTTCTTGTGAGCAGATGTGTGTATCACACAGACATACAAATATCCTTGCTTTCATAATGACCAATTGGGTGGAGGTAACATACATTGGAGAGAAAAGGAGAGAAGGGTGGGAGAAACTGGCTAGAATTATGAAGCATTAAGAAAGGAAAAATACAGAAAAAGTAACAAATAATAAACAATCCTATAAAACATAAACAGCAACATTGATACTCGACTTCAGTATAAAGCATGTTAATAATAATAATAATAATAATAATAATCCGTTCTACTAAAGGCACAAGGCCTGAAATTTATGGAGGTGGGTATGTTAGTTACACTGACCCCAGCGTTCAACTGGTACTTATTTTATCAACCCCAAAAAGATGAAAGGCAAAGTAGACCTCGGCAGAATTTGAACTCAGAATATAGCAACAGGCAAAATACCTCTAAGCATTTTGTCCACTACACTAACGATTCTGTCAGCTCACCACCTTAATTAATAATAATAATAATAATCCTTTCTACTAAAGGCACAAGGCCTGAAATTTTAGGGGAGAGGACTAGTTGATTACATTGACCCCCAGTGTTTCACTGGTACTTAATTTATCAACCCTGAAGGGATGAAAGACAAAGTTGACATCCCTGGGATTTGAACTCAGAACGTAAAGACAGACGAAATACTGCTAAGCATTTCACCCAACATGCTAACAATTCAGCCAGCTCACCACCTTAATAATAATAATGGTTGCAAATTTTAACACAAGTTCGGTAATTTTAAAGAGAAGGGATCAAGTTGATTATATTGATATTAATACTTATTTTCTCAACCCTGGAAGAAATAATAAGAAAAAGAACCCTTTCTAGTATAGACAAAAGGCCTGAAATTTTGGAGGAGGGGGTTAATGAATTACATCAATCCCAGTCCTCAAATGAGGACTTATTTTATTGACCACAAGACAATATAAGGCAAAGTTGACCTCAGCTGAATTTGAACCCAGAACAAAGAACCAGATAAAATGCCGCTAAACATTTGGTCCAGAATGCTAATGATTCTCCCAGCTCACTGCCTTAATAAATAATAATTATTTCTACTATAGGCACAAAGCCTGAAATATCAGAGGAGAGAGTAAGTTCATTACATCGGCCCCAGTACTTATTTTATCAACCCCAAATGTATTAACCCTTTTGTTACCAACCCAGCTAAAATCGCCTCTGGCTCTGTAGTACAAATGTCTTGTTTTCATAAGTTTTGAATTAAAATCTTCCACCAAACCTTAGTCACAGTTTATGTTCCTAATGCTAGCTTGATGATAACTAAGTTATTTTACTAAATTCTTTGTTATATTTAAAATAACTGAAAAAAAAACACAGCATCTCAAAATAAATACTGTAATGAAAGAGTTAAAAGCAAAGTTGACCTCAGCAGAATTTGAACTCGGAACATAAAGGCATGAAATATGTCTATGCATTTTGTCCAGCATGCTAATGATTCTGCCAGCTCACTGTCTTGATAATAATAGCAGCAGCAGTAGTAATAACAACAGCTGCAACAAAGGCTGAAAATCAATGACATAGGACAAAGAATTGGATATTGTATGTTAATGGAAAGGCCTGACTAAGTTTACAAACAAGGAGGTTTGAGGACACCTTCTTACTAATCAATCAACTGCAGCAAACCTGTTGCAAATCAATGCTTCATTCAGCAACAACAATAGCAGTAATAACAACAACAACACTGTCTACGATGACAAAAAGGTTACATGGCCACATGAGCCACAATTAATTTGTGTCAGTCCATATTTTTTTCAGTCTTTCATGTGTAATAGAACTGAGAAATTATTATAAATTGCTGAAATTGAGGAGTAATTAATTAACAGAGAAGAAGAATTGTACAAAAAATAAACTCCACATCCAATACTTTAAAAATATTTTTTTTTCAAGATGTGTGTGTGTGTGTGTGTGTGTGTGTGTGTGTGCACGTGTGTGTGTGTGCACGTGTGTGTGTGTGCACGTGTGTGTGTGTGCACGTGTGTGTGTGTGCACGTGTGTGTGTGTGCACGTGTGTGTGTGTGCATGTGTGTGTGTGTGTGTGCACGTGTGTGCACGTGTGTGTGCATGTGCGTGTGTGCATATTTCTTTGCCTTGACATCACATGGTAGCTGTAGTGATTGTCAGCACCATAATCATAGCATCATTAATTTCCAATATTCACCAAAAACATGTCTGGTTCTGTGAGGATTGGTGACAAATGGAATCCAGCCACAGAATATTTACTTCAATAAACTCCATCCAGGCCATGCAACCATGGAAAAGTGAACATGAAAATATGATGAGTTGGGGAAATTACAAAAATGACTGGACAAAGTATTTCAGAACACAACACACCTGATTATAGCAAGTGTGTGTCTGCTTTTGTAGTTGTATAAAAACCAAATGGTGGTTTGAATAACTAAAAGATAGGCTTTAGTCACAAGATTTTTTAAACTCTTATTCAACTCCTAATATTGAATCTGTCTTTTACTCATAATTTGAGATGGTGTTTTGCTTTTTGCTTTTAACAAAATTTAATCTAAAAGGTGGTTATCACTAAATTCAAATAGATAATGACTTCAAAGAGATCACTACCATTAACACCTCTGTTGAGATGAATACAAATGTAACAGGGTATAAAAAAAAAGAAGAGCCATTTTTTAATGAGCAATAGAAAAGGCCTTTGAGGTTGATATGAAAATAAAAGAATTTATCAGGATGTATATGTTTGTGTGCAAATACCAAGAGGGAATAGGACCTGAAGACCAAATTTACATTTGGATCACCTGAGAAATGCAAAAATAACTATCAAATCTGAGAAATGTACCATTACTAGTAACAAGTTATCATTTTTGGAAAATTACACTTCAGAAGAAAGGGCTTCTCCACATTGACATTAGGTCCAGAAAATGTCACTGTATTTTCCAACAGACAAGTAGAATTTTTCAAACCAAAATATATATATATATATATATATATATATATAAAACATTATTGGTGAATTGAAGAAATGGAGCTGAACGCAGATTGAACAGAAATCGTTTTATTTCATTCTACACGTGTTTCGAAAGGCACAAATTACCAAAATCCGATTGAATAATGGGACCATATTGTGTCTTTCTCTTCATTATTCAATCCCATTATTCAATCGGATTTTGGTAATTTGTGCCTTTCGAAACACGTGTAGAATGAAATAAAACGATTTCTGTTCAATCTGCGTTCAGCTCCATTTCTTCAATTCACCAATAATGTTTTAATTTCAATTATCCGCACCAACGCACGGTTGCAACGCCAGATGGTTGTACCTCCAACCGTGCTGTTTACTGCTGTGATTTTTGCTACTAAGGTATCGGTTAAACTGGTGATTAATCTACTACAAGATTATTCATCTTTCTATTTCACAAATTATATATATATATATATATATATATATATATATATATATATATATATATATATAAAAGAAACAAAAATGGTAAGTCAACTTATACACCAAGCTAATTTGGGGGACCAACAATTCCATGTAAAATGTAGCAGGACTTGGAAAGATAGTGACAATATTTGAATGTTTACACTATATACTAAGTTGACTTGTATGCCAGTGAATATTACATGTTTCTTCACCTAAGAAAAAATTAGAATCCTTTTTAGGGTTGGTAAATTTCTGGATGTTTATTTTGCCAAAATATTGTGAAATAAGAGAACCATGTATGTGTGAATCTGCATAAGAAAAATGTTGAAGTTAGTTGGATGAATAAATGTTCAACAGAGTCCATTCAATAATTTAAACTACGCTCTAGTTAAGAATCCTGTTATGAGTATATTTCATGCCAACAAAGACATCTTGTTAACAAATTATGCTAGTCAGTAGGAAAAAAAAAATTCTAACAAATAAAGGAAACAGTTAAAACAAATATAGAAATGCAGAAATACATGGTGTGTGATCAGCAAACCATGATATTCAAATCAGAACAATTTGTAGCTTTAAATGTTTGATGTAATATGCAAGTTTTTCCAATATTTTTGTCAAAGACTGAAATAATATGTTTACGTCAGGAATTTTATCGCAAAATAACCACTGAATGCTATATTTATTGAAGAAGTTAGCTACTACTGAATAAAATTATTCAAATAAGGCTTTAGCAATTGTGTGAGCCACAAACTGTACTCATCGTATTTTACTTAGTAGAAAATTCCAGTTTAGATCCGATCTTAAATTTATATTTAATCCAAAGAACTTCCAAAGGTTATATCTTTGAGAATGCTGAGATGGACCCAACAACTAACAGCATCTGATTATATTACATATATAAAAAGATATTTCGTTTTTCATGTATGTGCCCTCTCTTAGCTACATTTTAAACTGTAACTGTTGAACCAGTCTGGTTAAATGTATGCCTTGATAGGCTAATTTCAAAAACACTGGTTGATGCAGTACTTGCAGTAATAGACAAAATCATTTGCAGCATAAAACGTATGTCTGGAGTAATTGCTTCAATGTGAGAGAACCTTATTAACAATTCAAACACAGATTAACTCTTGAAAATGGTATTCCTTGCAATTATGAACCTGTTGTTCAGTCTGAATTATCTAGGAGATAAGCCAAGTGTTCATAATGATACCCATAACAAGATTACTGCTGTTTCAGACAACTGGATAAAACATGAAGCAAAGTGACCTGGCTATTCACACATTATTGTGGTCTACATACCCAAGTGGCCTACATTTACAGAAGAAAAAGGTTATCTAAAGGACAGAAGTTCACTTGTAGCTCAAGAAGTTATGTTTCTGAACTACATATCATTTAATATACACAATTTAAAAAAGAGCTAATAATAGTTTCAATTAGTAGAGATATAATAATTTGGTATGTTATATAAATCTGCCAAAAATCTGCACTGAGCCCAAATGACTGCTTGAAGATAGCTGGCATCTCTTTTACTTGTTTCAGTCATTTGACTACGGCCATGCTGGAGCACCGCCTTTAATCGAGCAACTCGACTCCAGGACTTATTCTTTTGTAAGCCCAGTACTTACTCTATCGGTCTCTTTTGCTGAACCGCTAAGTAACAGGGACATAAACACACCAGCATCGGTTGTCAAGCAATGCTAGGGGGACAAACACAGACACACAAACACACACACGCATATAAATATATATATATATATATACACATATATACGACGGGCTTCTTTCAGTTTCCGTCTACCAAATCCACTCACAAGGCTTTGGTCGGCCCGAGGCTATAGTAGAAGACACTTGCCCAAGGTGCCATGCAGTGGGACTGAACCCGGAACCATGTGGTTGGTAAACAAGCTACTTACCACACAGCCACTCCTACGCCTGTTATATAAATCTGCCAAATTATTGTAGCTCTACATATCAAATTATATCTGCATATCAAATTATATTTATCTCTCACTGGATAAAGTACCTTTTTGTTCATCCTACTTAATAATGGAACAGTAAAATGTGTGTGCGGGTGTATCATACCCATCTTAATGGTATTCAATTACTTCCTTGCTATAGTAGCTTTCTTTTCAGAGTGACCAGGTGCTAGTTTTGTTATTAATAGGGAGTGCTCAACTTTAAAACTGGTATTACATGCCATTTAATTTTAAGGTGTGACAAAGGTTATGGTGTAAGACAGTCTCTGTTCTTGGAAAAAGAAAATTAGCTGTGACAGCCACAATTGAAAATGTATCTTAGAAGGTGGGGCACATGTGAAAAAATTAAGTTTCTTTAAACACACCGTATTTTCTGGCATACAAATCAAATTTTTCAGACCCAAATTTACAACCAAAAAATGTAGGTCAAGTTATACACCAAGATGACTTTGGAGAACCAAAAATTTTGAGTAAAATGCAGCAAGATTTGGAAAGATAGCAATGATGTTTGAATGTTTATACTACATACTACATTGACATGTATGCTGGAATGTCATAATTAAATGCTGTCAACTGTAAGATCCACTTCAATATTCTCAAAGACATGAACTTTGGAACTTTGGAAATTCTTTGTTTGGATTAAATATGAATTTAAGATTGGAATTTTCTACTAACTAAAACAATGTACGCCAGTATGTGATCTACACAATTGCCTAAACTTATCCACCTCTCAATATTGGAATAACTATATTCAACAGTAGCTAAACCAACCACTTTGATAAATATATCATTTGAGGGTTATTCTGCAACAAAGATCCTGATATAAACATGTTATTTTGGTCTTTTACAGAAATATTGAAAATTTGCAGAAATAAAATGTTGCAACACATTTTCAAAACAATATTGAAGGAAAACCAAAAATAAAATTGTTCAATAATTAGGTTTTATTTAACAAATCCTCATATCTAAAATAGGTGAATGCATAGCTATAGGTGCAGGTATGGCTGTGTGGTAAGAAATTTGCTTCCCAACAACATGGTTTTGGGTTCAGTCTCACTGTGTGGCAACTTGGGCAAGTGTTTTCCGCTATAGCCCAGAGCTGACTAAAGTCTGGTGAGTGTGGATTTGATAGATGGTAACTGAAAGAAGCCCATCATACATATATATATATATATATATATATATATTATAGTCAAATCAAATAATCAAACATTAAAAATAACAATAACAAAAGGATGTGCACATGGAATGTATTAGTTTGACACTCAGTAAAAAGAGAGAGTTCTTGATGTTTCAAGCATAGCTCATCAAAAAATAAAATGGAAAAGTTCAGAGAGGGAAAATATCACCAACAGTATGTGTATGGTTACATTTTTGAAATGTGTGTGTGTGTGTGTGCATGTGTGTGTGCTTTTCCACCCCACCACTTGACAACCACTGTTGGTTTGTTTATGTCCCTATAAGTTAGTGGCTTGGCAAAAAAGCCCAAGAGAATAAGTATTAAACTTTAAAAAGCGCTGGAGTCTATCAGACTAAACCCTTCTAGGTGGCGCTCCAGCATGGGTGCAGTCCACTGACTGAAACAATTAAGTAACAGACAAAAGGATAAAAGATACTTCTGTATCTTTTAGTCAGCTTTAATTCTTTGTTGGATCTAATTCAATTCACTTATGCTGCTACACATGAGAATAGTATGAATGTCACACATGCTCACTCTACAACCTCGTAAAACAAACCAATAAAGGAGCATTTATATGATCAATCATTGCTAGAAATAGCAACCAAATTTTGCTCAAATTATAACATTTTTTTTAAAAAATGATGTACTGCTTAATGTATTCTTTGATATACCATTTCTGAAAGAAGGATGGATGATCATGACTAGAATGTCTATGGTAATATGATAGATTAACCAGGGCAGACTTGGGACTAACAGCACTAACAGTTCTGTAAATTCCTATCCTATTTCTATGCAAGAAATCAATATCATATTTTCCAAACGGACAAAAGGAACCCATTTCCTTTTGCTGGGCAGCATACAATAACTTCCAACATTCCTGTCTTTGAAAGCATTCTGTTCTCAACTGTTGATAAAAGCTGAAAATAGGAGCTACTCCCACTTTACAGTTGGGTGGTTTCCTAAACAAAAAGTGAAAATATGCATCCAGCTGTGAAAATACTGACACAAACAAAAATTCTATGGAAGAAAATAAAAAAATATTTACTAAAATTAATATTATCTCTCACCTTCTCTCTCTCCCTTATACTAGGAAAGAAAAACAGTCAATGGCAAATAGCTATATAAAAGGTGCAACATAAAAGGTAACAATACTATGGTCTCTCATTATATAAGTCTCTTTTCACAAAGAGAATGAATTAAATCTTCATGTTGTTATAATACAGAATTTAGGAAGATAGAGAGCTTGGATACACTGGTGAAACTGGCACAGACTAACTTTAGTCTTGGATATAGGAAAAGCAGTGATGGTCATGAGTGGAATGTCTATAGTAGCAGGTCCTCTTGATCAGAATTGTCATATGGCTAAACAACAACTGTAACTGGACCCTGACTGTTTTACAAACTAGACATGTATGGTTCCTATTAAATCAATAAAATATTGATCCTAAATAAATTTTTGATAGCACATCAATAGATCCCTCTATTGATTTTGTTTGACAACAGACAAAAACTGAGGCTTTCTACTGAATTTGTTGGTAAGGGGTCAAGTGTGGTACCTACGGAATTGACAAACAATAATTCTTGTTGGTTCTCCAATAATGAAATCAATGGAGCAAATGGGAGTTTGTTTTTTGGGATTTTTTTTGAGGAATCCCGAAATAGTGATCAATAATGAAAAGCAAATAATGAATCGTGATCCCTACTAAACCAGCAAACAATGGTAGACTGAACCACCAATAATAGCTTAAATGCAGAACCCCAATTAAATTAGTAAGAAAGAATAGAAGTAGGAGGAGAGATGAAATAAGAGAGAAAATGAGTAGGAGGAGAAATGAAACAGAAATAGAATTAAGAGAGAGACATAACAGAAGAAGCGTAGGAAGAAAGAAATAAAAGAAAAGAAACAAGAGAGAAAGGAGTAAGAGGAGAGAGGAGAAGGAGGAGTAGGAGAAGAGCCAAAAATCTAAAAGTGCTTTCCATTCAGTATTGTTCACTGTACTAAAGTCAACACCCTCATTCATATTTTAACATCCAATTTATCTATATTCACATTGGTTTGGTGAGTGTGTAATAAATGATGAAGTGAGATGGAGACATGTCTCAATCTTGCATTATCACCATTGTTTGTAAAATGCAGAACTACTTCGATTGTTGTAAATTCATAGCAATTTTTCACTCACTCAGCACATCAACCATTTGGTTGGGCATGTACCTGATGTTACCTTTAATGGCTAATCACTTTTTCAAGTCACTTGTGCTCAACCATTTTCATCTAATGGACCAGATTCATTACCAGATCAGACAAAATGCCTTGTGGTATTTATTGTAGAAAGGCGGCGAGCTGGCAGAATCGTTAGCACGTCGGGCGAAATGCTTAGCAGTATTTCGGCTGCCGTTATGTTGTGAGTTCAAATTCCGCTGAGGTCGACTTTGCCTTTCATCCTTTCGGGGTCGATAAATTAAGTACCAGTTACGCACTGGGGTCGATGTAATCGACTTAATACCTATGTCTGTGCTTGTTTGTCCCCTCTGTGTTTAGCCCCTTGTGGGTAATAAAGAAATAGGTATTTATTGTAGCTTCTTGTATTCTGAGTTCAAATCCCATCAAGGTCAACTTTGCCTTTTGTCTTTTAAGGGTCACTAAAAGTAGAGTATTTTCCCTGCATAAAAATTGAATTTTTTTAGGCCAAAATTTAACGCCAAATACGTTTTGCAGATTTATACACCAAGACAGTTTGGGAGAACCAAAAATTCCATGTGAAATGCAGCAAGATTTGGAAAGTTAATATGGCAAGAAAGATACTCCTACTCTAAATTTATTGACAAACAAGACTTTCTGCTCAACTGACTGCACTGGCTTAAGCTTGTAATATGAATAAATGAGAAACACTTTAAATCCTATGAACCAAGATATCTAATACTTGTTTAGAATGTTACAAAGTTACATCTATTCAACAGATGGAAACATTCAAGCACCGTCACTATCTTGATGATACTTGAATATTTACTACATCCACCTGGAAAGCAACAGTACCAGTTTAGGGAGGTGAACCAGTAGAATCATTAGAGCATTGGACAGCATATCTTACTATATTTGTTTTGGCATTTTGCATTTTGAGTTCAAATCCTGTTGTGGCCAATTTGGTGATAGATTTAATTTATCCCCTAGCTTAACACCAGTGCCACCACCTGGTCACTGATTGTCCATAAGAGTTAACTCTGTTGCGAGCACTCAGGCCTGATCTCTAGTTTGAGGATATCTTCCTCCCGCCCAGTAATATCAACGGCCCTGAAAAAGGACACCACTCCTGATTAGACAATACAAAAGAAATGCACAATCAGGCATGGCTGTGTGGTGAAAAATTTGCTTTCCAAAAGCATGGTTCCAAGTTCAGTCCCACTACATGGCACCTTACTCAAGTGTCTTCTACTTTAGCCCCAGGCCAATCAAAATTTTCTGAGTGGATTTGGTAGATAGAAACTGAAAGAAGCCCGTCATATGTGTGTGTGTGTGTGTCCTCCACTACTGCTTGACAACTAGTGTTGGTTTGTTTATATCCCCATTAACATAATAATTCATCAAAAGAGACCAAGAAAATAAGTACAAAAAAGTACTGGTGTCGATTCATTTGACTAAAACCCTTCAAGGCAATGCCCCAGCATGGCCACAGTCCAGTTACTGAAACAAGTAAAAGATAAAAGAAGATACACCATTATACTTCTTACATAAAACTCTTTAAGATTATATAAAAACAGAGTTTGTTAATAATACAACCACACACCAAATGATTTACTTTACGAATTTAGCTTAAAAGTAGATACTAAGTAACCGTTTAAATAGGTGAGAACTATTTAAAAATAAAGAAAACCTGTTCTAAAAATACATATAATTAACGTTATATTTTTAAATCTATACAATCCAGACGAATATAGTAAGGTGAGGCAGGCATTTAAAATTAAATTCTTTGATGAGAATTAAAGAAAGCAAGCAGGACACTTGCTATTGGTCACAATTAACGAAGGTAAACATGTCAGCTGTTTTAATCATGTTCTTCAGATGTGTTTTCTTAAGAGTTTGAAGATTTCTACATTTCCACTCTTTTTCTTTATTTTTTTTTTTCTGTGTTTGAATGTTTTATCTGCATTTTCTTTTTCACACCACATGGAGAAACATTTGAGTTATGCAAGAAGATCAAATTCTAGAAAAATTTTGATTCTGAGGGTATATGTGGCCATACACATTTTCATGTGTGAGTGTGTGTGCACATGTTAGTATGGATGTGGATATCTTTATATACCTTTTACTTGTTTCTGTCATTAGACTGCGGCTGTGCTGGGGCTAGGCTGGGACCATGCTGCAGCCTTGAAGAATTTTTAGTTGGATGAATCAACCCCAGTACTTATTTATTTAAGCCTGGTTCATTACACATATATATATAAGCTAATTGAATAAAATGATACGTGTGAGAGAGAGTGTATGTGTGTGTGAGAGAGAGAGTGTGTGTGTGTGAGAGAGAGTGTATGTGTGTGAGAGAGAGTGTATGTGTGTGAGAGAGAGAGAGAGAGAGAGAGTGTGTGTGTGTGTGAGAGAGAGAGAGAATGTGTGTGTGTGTGTGGTGAGAGAGAATGTGTGTGTGTGTGTGAGAGAGAATGTGTGTGTGTGTGTGAGAGAGAGAATGTGCATGTGTGTGAGAGAAAGAGTGTGTGTGTGTAAGTATGAGAGTGAGTTAGTGTGTGTTATGTGTGCATGTGCACACATGCGTGTGTGTGCATGTGTGTTTGTGTAAATTAATAGTTGGATCTTTATAATCCATGCCCCACTTTAGTCATTAATGTGTAATGTGGGGGTAGCACTGCATCTCTTCCTATTCAACCATCACCATTATCCTATCACTATCTCTCTCACTAATCCCCACTTTTCCTCCTCCACACTGTTTATCTTCCTCCATCATGATCCCTCTAAAATATACCTGTGTAACACCAATAAGAAATGTCTTGGACCCTGATGATCAGCCATACCAGCGGGGTATGGCAGATGGATTACCCACCCCATTATCATTTTTCCTCGTTACCCTCTCCATCATACTTATCCCTGACATTACTCTTCCCCTTTCCCTTTTCTTTTGTCTGTTACTCCTACCCCAACACTGTCCCCTTTGTTATGTTTCTCCAACTTGTCACAATAAGCCTGATCTATCCATCAGCAGGAAGGATGGGGGCTTTCTTTCACGTAGCAAACTGCAAGGCAACTACAACAATGCTGGCGTCACAATAAAACCCAGTACACTTTACAACTGATTAGTAATTAATTTGAGCAGCAACAAAGCAGGGCTTGAGAGGACTCTTTAGTCATGCTGACTGATGGCAAGGCAACATCTGTAGTGCTGGTGCCATGAAAAATATTCACTCAATACGTATTTTAGTTTATGTTAGGAAGGCATCCAGCCATAGAAATCATACCAAAAATGAAGCATTGGGGCAAGACTTGGCCCTCTGTCCCACTGAATCCTGTCAAACTGTCCTATTCGTGCCAGCACAGAAAATGGGTATAAAATGATGAAAATAAGGATGATGAAGACAAAATATAATTACACCAACAATTAGCAACAGCCTCTTAATTTAGAAAGCTATATATATATATATATATATATATATATATATATATATTGATAAAACGGTAAGATAACAAAAGAAAGAAAGAGACCTCAATATTATGTAAATAGAGGAAATTTCTCTATACAATATGTTACTCTTGACTACCGAGTAATGTAACATATTGTATATATATATATATATATATATATATATATATATAGTGACATTTATGTAACACAGATATCTAAACACCTGTGTATGCATGAGAGAGACAGAAATTAAATTTTTCAGGAGATTCATTAGAACCAAAATTGCCTGTTGAAAACTGGCGATGCAAAAAAGCATGTTCCTTGGAAACAGATGCACAACTATAGGATTTTATTTAATTAACTGCCAAGAAGATAATGGCAATATCTTTCAGAATAAATATTCTCATTGATTCATCTTCAGCATTATTAAATTAACCGAGTGAATGAATGAATAAATGGAAAACTCGTTTTTCATTTACAATGTATTTTCCATAACAAACTATGGATCACCATTTTCACAGAAATTGTTTTCTATTTTATTCATGGTTTTATTGAAGAATTAATGTTCCACAGCTGAGCGCTATTCTTGCTCCCTCTTAAACCCAAGCCCTTGCCCTGAAGCAACAGAAGTTAATTGGCCAAGAAAGACATTTCTGCCTTAAACTCATAGATAAGCATAAGGCTTTCTGCTCAACCGACTGCAGTGGCTTAAGCATGCAATATGAATGAACAAGAAACACTTTGAATGTTAAGAATCAAGATCTCTAAAACTTGCATAGAATATTAAAGGAAAAAGTTTAACATATTTGACGATTTTGACTGTTGTTCAGGCCCAGATCATCTTTGATAAAGAAAAGCCATGATAAACTTAATCTGTCTCAGTTTAACACCACTACCTTGCCCTTCAGTGCTTTTAGCAGAGTTCATTATTATTGTAGTTTACATAGAAGGCAAACTACATTTGTCACATCAATGGTTCTGGCCAATTAGCCTTGATCAAATATGAGGGTCAATGTAATTGACAAGACCCCTCCCTGAAAATTTCAGGCCTTGTATCAATAGTAGAAATAATTATTATTATTATTATTATCATGTTCTATTTGCTGTAATTTCTGTGTCATAGATAACTAGGTAACTTTAATTAAAAATAAAAGTACATACAATTAAAAAACAGTATTTCTGGCTCACTTTTGTTACATCATCATGGTAGTAATTATTCATTTACATTTCTTAAACTTCAATTGTCTTGAGTCATTTTGACTCAGGCACTTGAAAATAGAGGCTTTGCTATGATGCATCAAGTGCAAAAAGTAATAAGTTGGGCATGGTTGTCACAAAATGCAATTTCTTTTGATCTTGTTTAGTAACGGAATATCTCACATTGACATGCATCTTGTTTTATGCCAATATATTTATACATGTTCTAATATTATATGTGATGACCACTGTGTCTCTTCCATTACTCCCTCACCAACCATCCTCTCACTTCTATCACTGTTTTCCCTCTGTCATACTTACACCCTTACTTTCACTCTCTTGATCAACTCTTTCTCTCTCAGTCATATCTGCCTGGAAATAATGGCAATAACATAGATAAGATCATTTAGTCTTGTAGAAGTCAAGGCAATTTCTAATGTTGTCACAATAGAATACACCTAGTACTCTCTGTGGGAGGATGAGAGGACTGGTGAATGGAGACAATATTAGGTAGTACAGACTCTTTAGTCTTGTCAAGGACATAACAGCCCCTCTTATACTGATACTACAATAAAATGTACCCAGTATACTCTGTAACATTGTTAGTATCAGGAAGGGTATCCAGTTGTATAAACCAAGCCAAAACGAATGAGCTAGATTTGGCCCTCTAGCTTATCTAGGAAAGCAGTAACAATCCAAAACCTGATCTGGATTGCAACAGTCCACCCAACTTATTTATATACCTGCATGAAAATTAGAAATGAAATGATACTGATAATGAAGAGAAGGAAGGAGGAAGAGGAGACCAAAAGAGAAAGGAAGAAAGGAAGAGGAGTGTGAAGAGGGAAAAGGAAAGGAAGGGGATGTCCACATTCCATCACACATACACATTGCTGATTTCAATATTTCAGTTTGTGAAGCTTCAAATTTTGCACTGATTTTGATAAGGGGTTTCCACCTACAGATGTTGCCATGCTTACCAAGTGACAGAGCTGCAAGGCTTAGCAGGTCATCAACTTACACACATATTTTATGACCCAAATATTGTAATAAAACATAATTATAGGAAAACAAATGATATCTGGATATTGGACTTTATAATGAATTATCAATTATTTTATTAAAACTATTAGTTTGTGAAAATAATTATGAAAAAAAAAATGGTGAGTGAAAATACTTCTAATTCACAGAAACTAGTGGAAAACTGCCGTGTGTGTGTGTATGTATGTATATATATATATATATATATATATATATATGGCTTGTACCTAGAAAATATCTAAAGATTTTTTTATAGAGTGAGCTTATAAGTCGCACCTGCAACTTTAGGTGAAAATTTCAGAGTAAACAGTGTGACTTATAGCCAAGTATATACAGTAGTGAGGTCAATTTGTTCAACTAAAATGCTTCAAGGTGATGCCCCAGCATGGCTGAAACAAGTAAAGGATGTGTGTGTGTGTATTAGAGATATTTAGTGCATTTAGATATAAAATTTCCTTTTCACATTCATGATTTCAGATAAGTAATCAATGTATGTTAATGCCAACTGTCAAATGCATTAAAAAATCTCTGTGCCAAGCCTAAATGACCTCCACTTAGAGCTTTCTCTCATACAGAACAGACAAAAATGAATTTATATTTCCACTCTAAGAAACAAACAACATAAATAAATAAATAAATAATCTCGAAATTCTGGTTTCATATGAAAACTGAAAAATTAATGTTTATGTACATATGTAGCATATACATACATAATGTATGAACATTTGTATCTATATTAGTATATATATATCACTACATACAACCTATAAATGCATGCATGCAACCATACACAAGCATGAAGTGCACTCAGTAAACTTCAAATTAAGATAAGAACCTAAAATATATAAATGCTGTTCTTGTTTTAAGAATTTACTGTCCTTGTCTGTATATTGAAAACAATTTTATATAATGGAGATGTTGTGGAAAAAGTTGTGTGTGCAAGTATGTTTGTTTAAGCATAGCTGAATGGTTCACAAGTTTCTTCCACAATCATGAGAACACAAGTTTGATCATACTGCACAGAACTTCAGAAAAGTGTTCTCAAACCATAACCTCAGCTCAAATCTACCAAAATCTTCTGAGTGCAATTAGGTAAATGGATAATTGTGAGGAACACTATCACATGGACAGGTTTTCTTTTTCCTTCATTTACTAGTTTCTGTCATTGGACTGTAGCCAAGATGGAGGACTTCTTTCAAGGGTTTTTCTTTCCCCACCACTTTTAGATCATATAAACCCCTAATACTTATTTCAGTCTGCTATAACTATATATTTTATCAATTCCATTACTAAGATCCTTAAAAGTTGTGTCATAAACAAAAGCTTCACTATAATTCGCATTAATCAGAGCAGTGTCCTCACCTTGGTTGTTGCTTTCACTACGTTTCAGCTCCAGCCTTCTTCAGGTATCTTGTGAGTCACCACAGTGCTTTACCTGAGATTGAACTCAGAACGTCTATGTGACTACACTGCATTTACTAGCACCTTTATCCACTATGCTATGCCCATAGGCAGTTTCAGAGTGAATTTTTAAGGTGGTGGTTCCACATAATAGCACCTGTGCTGGCGCCACATAACAGCACCCAAACCAGTGCCACATAAAAAGCACCCAGCACACTCTGTAAAGTGGTTGGCATTAGAAAGGGTATCTAACAGCAGAAACCAAGTCAAATCAGGCAGAAACCTGGGGCAGCTCTCCTACTTGCCAGCTTTGACCAAACTGTCCAACCCATGCCAGCATGGAAAATGAATGTTGAAGGATGATAATGATGATGAATATGAGTGCAATACCCTAACAGCTAGGTTATGTGCTTTAGACAGAAAAAAGCCACTTTTTTTTTTAAGAATGCTGGGATAGTGTAACTTAAAGGAGATTTGGCTTTTATTTCTAACAGGTCAATCTATGTAGAGAGAATCTCTTATCCTTTCATGTTATTTAGTGATGCTCCAATGGAAAGAAAAACATTATAAAGTATACTATTATCAGTAAATTAACTGAACAAGTGCCGAGATACATATGCAATTTATTGTTACCTTGCATGCAAGAGTGTCTTTTTACAATGATACATTGAAACTTGATCATCTACAATCACATCTGGAAATTTGTATTCATTTATATTATATGTAGACAGGCAATACTGTCGTGTCTGCTAATTTCTTATATACACTCAAACAGTAATTTAATACTAATAGCTTGCTAATATTGCATAATGTTTAATTCTACAAAATTAGACAGCGTTTGTTTTTACAAATAAATTCCACATGGTCAAGATACACATATTAACTCAATACAATAACTTTTATTTTTTGATATTAAAAATGCAGTCTTGAATAACTTTTGTATTGAAATGTTGGAAAAATGAAGTGTTTGTGTGATGTTCAACTCTTTCTCAATTATATTTGCAAACTTGGGTGACAAATGTTTGCAGCAGATGTGGCCTGCCTAGATTCTGATAGTATCATATAAATAAGTATAATCAATGCCAACTGTATTTCACAAATCTATCACACATCAAGAAATTTGTAAATTCCTCAACAGCTAGGCACAGGCTTGGCTGTGTAGTAAGAAGCTTGGCTCCCAACCACATGGCTTTGAGTTCAGCCCCACTGTATGGCACCTTATGCAAATGTCTTCAGCTATAGCCCCAGGCTGAACAAGGCCTTGTGAGTGGATTTGATAGACAGAAACTAAAAGAAGCTTGTAGTAGCTAAATATTGTGTACCTTTGTATTTGTCCGCTACAACGCTTAATAATCAGTGTGACTTTGTTTACATCTCTGTAACTTAGTGGTTTGGCAAAAAGAGACCTATAGAATAAGTGCCAGGCTTTACAAAGAAAATGGTGTGGGGTCAATTTGTTCAACTAAACTCTTCCAGGCAGTACCTCAGCATGTCCACAGTCCAATAACTGAAACAAGTAAAAGGCTGAAAGAAAAAAGGTAACTAAGTAAATATACCAAAACTAAAATTTGTTCCTTTGGAAAAGACAGCTGCGTAAGGTATTTATTCAATCTACACCTTGCTCTGACTCTGGCCCTTCTTCCCCCAAAATTTCAACCCATTGTGATTCCTTCCCTGCAGAGTGTTATGACTTTGTCTAAGTAGAATAAATGAATGAGGAAAATTGACCTCAAATATACCAATTATCATTCACTGTTTTCTTTATGTCCACTTTTCTATGTTTGCATAGATTTTATGGGGTTTACTGAGGCAGATTTTCTACAGCCTGATGCCCTTGTCACCAACCCTTACCTGTTTCCATGTAAAGCTATATATTACACACACACACACAGTGGGCTTTCATACAGCTTCCATTTACCGCATTCACTCACAAGACATTGGTCAGTCAGGGGCTATAATAGAAGAAACTTGCCCAAGATGCCACAGAGTGGACTGAACCCAAAACCACATGGTTTCAAAGCAATCTTCTTAATTACATAGTCAAGCCTGCAACCGTAAGGGAAAAACAACAACACCGTGGTGATATCATTCTTGCTCACATCATAAGCGGAAAGTGTAACCTCTCGAAAGAGCTGTTCTTCACTCCTGCTCCAGAACGTCGGCTGCGGGGTCACTCCGAAAAGATCTATCTACGACGATTTCATCTCAATCGAAGGAGAGGGGCTTTCTCCGTCCGGGTTGCGGATCCGTGGAATAAGCTGCCAGACGAGATAGTGAAGATGGCGACGACCGCTCGGTTCAAAGTCTCTCTTGACCAGAAATGGCCTGAACTCTTTGTATGAACACCCTCCCTGTACATAACTCCATGTACCCCTACATGGCCTTGCTTTTTTGCTTTTTGAGCCAAAAAATTAACTTAACTTAAATAAATATTGAATTGACACAAACAACGAAGATGTTGACGAAGGAAGAGAGGACAAAGGACAACACTGTATCCAATATTTATTTCCATTTCTCCTTAATTTTTCTTTATATTCTTATATGCCTAATCATTTTTTTCATGTTTTACTTCATTTGAATGGCCATCTTTCATAAGAGTATTTACATCATCTCATTTCTGTTGAAGTAATCACTGACTTGGAATCAAGAGAAGTCTGTCTATCAGAGAGAGAGTGTGTGTCTGTGCACACACGTGCTCATGTGTGTTTGTTTATGAGCATGTTGATTATTTTTTTTCAAGTGTATGTTAGATAGCCAGTGTCCATTATAAAAAGTTGGAGTTGTTACATCTGAGTAAAGAAAACGTTTTATCTACCATGTATTTTAATTATTTCAATATATGATGGGTAATCAAAACCCAAGAGAAACTAATAAATTTTATTTAATTTAATTAACATGAAATAATAAACAACTCACAGGCTTTCAAACAAAATATCTTACAGAGAACATTTATAAATTCAAAGTGTCAGGCAGGCAATACACACACACAACACACACAGAATATCACTATTTTTTTTTTGTTGTTTATATTTTTTGAAAATAAAAAATCTAAACATATATATAAGTAGGAGTGGCTGTGTTGTAAGTAGCTTGCTTACGAACCACATGGTTCCGGGTTCAGTCCCACTACATGGCACCTTGGGCAAGTGTCTTCTACTATAGCCTGGGGCCGACCAAAGCCTTGTGAGTGGATTTGGTAGACGGAAGCTGAAAGAAGCCCGTCGTATATATGTATATATGTATGTGTGTGTGTATATGTTTGTGTGTCTGTGTTTATCCCCCTAACATCGCTTGACAACCGATGCTGGTGTGTTTACATCCCCCGTAACTTAGCGGTTCGGCAAAAGAAACCAATAGAATAAGTACTAGGCTTACAAAGAATAAGTCCTGGGGTCAATTTGCTCGACTAAAGGCGGTGCTCCAGTATGGCCACAGTTAAGTGACTGAAACAAGTAAAATAGTAAAATAGTATACGTAGGAGTGGCTGTGTGGTAAGTAGCTTGCTTACCAACCACATGGCCCCAGGTTCAGTCCCACTGCATGGCACCTTGGGCAAGAGACTTCTGCTATAGCCTCAGCATTCAACAAGGGCCAATTAAGGAATCCTACAGATCCAAGATTACCCTGACCAGCAAAGGCATGAGCCAAGAAAAGGAAATGAGAAAAATATGAAAGCTGGGTTAAAAAAAGTGGGGAGGAAGACTATGAAGGCACCCACAGATTTATTTACCTTTTCCCCCTTTATGTCTATCCCCTGCTCTGCTACAGCTGGCATTGAAGGCAACTTGAAATGCTAAAACAAGGATTCTTTCAGCTGGCAGCAGACACACACACACACACACACACACACACACGCAGGCACAGGTACACACACACACACACACACAACACACACACACACACACACACACACACACACGCAGATAAACATGACAAATGAACAAAAATACATAAAAACAAAACAAAAATCAAAAACAAATAAGTTATCAAAAAAACCCACCCCAACCCAACCCTACCCTTATCTCATCCCCCCACCAGCTACACTTCCTCTCTAGACTGGGATGTGTGTGCGGGGGGGAGGGGGACAGAAGCAAGTGTTTTTGTTTTGTTTTGTTTTGTTTTAGTTCCTTTTCTTATTTTATAAAGGAATGGTATAAAGGAAGAGGTATCTCAATCTATCATAGCTATCACAGCAGACAGTCTACCATCATCCTGCCACCATCACTACCGAGGTGAAGGTAGGGAGCAGAGGTCTTCACTACACTACAACCATCACCACCACCATAACATAACTACCGATAACACTGTCTTCACCACCCTATAACCACTACTACTACTGCAACTACCTCCACCATCATCAATCACTGCGAACACCACACCACCATTGCTACTACCACCCACACCCTTACTACTACCACCACCACCACCACTGTCTCCACCACACTGTAACCTCTTGTCACTACCATCTCCATCAATCTACAACTACCAACACCACTACACTCACTATTCTACAATCACCACCACTAGTCTTTTAAATAAGGAAAGGACACATTACATAATATAGTCCTACAAATTTCATCAAAGATGGGATGGTCATGGTAGGAATGCCTTTGATCGTAGGTCTGTTCAATCAACATTAACCTGTGGTGAAAGAGCAACAACCATTATTCTCATGCTGCAACTATCAAACCTGCTGTCATACACCACAAACCCTACCATCCATCCATCCATCCTCTCTTCACTACCACATTCCACCATCACCACAACTCCACCACCACCATTACCAATACCATTACATCAAACACACACACACACACACATACATACATACACACGCCTTCATCTACACTTCTCCCCCCCCCCATCATATTCACTACTTGCATTCATTGATGCTATAGTAATATGCAAGATGCAAAGAGGATGCATTCCTGTGCAGCGAGAGGAAATATTTTTACAACAAACAACTGATGTTTCTTGTGTTATCCGTCTCTGCTTTATTGATCAATCAATGGAAACGAGATGACTCAGTTGGCATTCCCCGACGAACCTCTGAGATGATGCTGGTGGTGGTGGTGGTGGTGGTGATGGAGTAGAAAGTGGTTAGATGGAGTGGTAGCAAACAGTGGCTGAAGTTGACTGGAATGCAGAGGAGTTGTGCAGAGTGAAGTGGCTTACACTGGACGTTACTCTTACTCTTTACTCTTTTACTTGTTTCAGTCATTTGACTGCGGCCATGCTGGAGCACCACCTTTAATCGAGCAACTCGACCCCGGGACTTATTCTTTTGTAAGCCCAGTACTTATTTTATCGGTCTCTTTTGCCGAACCGCTAAGTAACGGGGACATAAACACACCAGCATCGGTTGTCAAGCAATGCTAGGGGGACAAATACAGACACACAAACACACACACGCATATATATATATACATATATACGACAGGCTTCTTTCAGTTTCCGTCTACCAAATCCACTCACAAGGCTTTGGTCGGCTCGAGGCTATAGTAGAAGACACTTGCCCAAGGTGCCACACAGTGGGACTGAACCCGGAACCATGTGGTTGGTAAACAAGCTACTTACCACACAGCCACTCAGCTGCATTCCAATATAAAATATTTTCGATTAAGACTCATGTCTGAAAGAATTTTCTCTATTTGACATTTTGACTGCGTCTATTATCACACACCCTCACCGCTGTCACCAGCTACCTTGTTACATGTAAAAACTCCAAATGAGTTGAGATTATGACCCTGTTTCAATTTAGAGTTTGTCAATATTTTAATTTTCTTATGAGGTGCTTCCTTAACTCTTTCGTTACCATATTTAAATTTTCTAGGTGCAGGTGTGGCTCTGTGGTAAGAAGCTTGCTTGCCAACCACATGGTTCTGGGTTCAGTCCCACTGCATGGCAGCTGAGGTAAGTTTCTTTCACTATAGCCTCAGCTGAACAAAGCCTTGTGAGTGGATTTGATAGACGGAAACTAAAAGAAGCCCATCATATATATATATATATATGAATGTATGTATATGTTTGTGTGTCTGTGTTTATCTCCCACCACCACCATCATTTGACAACCAATGCTGGTGTATTTACGTTCCTGTAACTTAGCGGTTCGGCTAAAGAGACTGATAGAATAAGTCCTGGGGTTAATTTGTTTGAATAAAAGCAATGCTCTAGCATGACCGCAGTCAAATGATTAAAACAAAAAAGAATAAAGAATATTTTTGTTGAAATACCCTGCATTTGTTGCAATTAATTAAGAGTTTAGTATGATAATTGTATCATTATTAATCTGATTTTAAGGGTATAAATTGCAAAATTTTCATTATTTACATTCAACGGATAAATTTGTCCTCATTTTGTTTGTTGTTAACACAATGTTTTGGCTGATATACCCTCCAGCCTTATTCAGGTGTCTTGGGGAAATTTTGAACCGGGGGTTCTCATTTCTAAGGTATTTTTCGATATTATTATTAGTATTATTATTATTACTATTATTCAGGTCACTGCCTGGAATCAAACTCAGAATGTTGGAGTTAGTAGCCTGCGCTCTTAACCACTCTCATTCCAGCTTTATTTTATTTATTTATATATATATAAAAATATATATATATATACACATATATATACACATAAACAAATATATATCTATATACATATATATATACACACACAAATATATAAAAAGATATGATTCATTATTATATTAGGAGATTGTACATACATTTTAACACTTTACAGTATACTTACATACATACATAATTCTATACATCAATCTAAAACAACAGGATTACTAAAGGAAGTCTGGAAATTAAGAGAAAAGAAAACCAAAAGGTCTCATGATATTCATTGAAGGATTTATTTCAGATATTCTCATTTTAAAAATCATCTCCGGTTAATCGTTGAGAGGACGTTGGTGTTGCATGGGCGGAGATTTGTGCTCTCTAAGTGCTGCTTATTATTATTATTATTATTATTATTATAACATTTTTTTATGTAGTAAGAGGCTTCCCTAATATAAAGTGAATTTTTAACCCCGTTTCAAGCTCCATTTGGAACTTCACTTTTAATTGTAAATTAGTCATAACAATTCTTCACTCCATTCCATACACACACACAACCCCCAACTCATTTCTTCTGATTGCAATGAGGTTTCAATAAAGGAGAAATCAAGAAGGAAATTAAGAGATTCTACTGCTCGGAATATAACCACAAGTGACTCCTAAAGATGCAAGTTTCAGGGATGTGACATGTCTGAGAATAATAAACAAATGATATGCCATGTAATGATTGCGTGGAAGGTGGGCTGGGACAAGGTGAAGGCATGACAATAAAATCCTTTAGATTTTTCAATTCCACCTCTCCATTCTCTAAATATAGTTTTGTAATTAACAAAAAAAAAATTTCGTGTTTTGTTTAGTTATTTGTGGTTTTGGAGAGGAAGAGAGAGAGAGAACTATAACAATGAAACCATTAACTATATGGTAACTATGGTAACTATATGGAACAAAGACAAAAGAAATCCCAAAATCATCTGCAACAAAGATTCATTATCGTTTTGATGACAAATATTTGTTTTAGGTGTTTTGTTAGATGAATATTTGTTTTAGATAAGAAGTTTGCTTCCCAACCACATGATTCCAGGTTCAATCTCACTGCATGGCAGCACCTTGGGCATGTGTCTTCTACTATCATCTCTTACTTACTTGTACTTGTGGTGACATTCACCCTGGGTGGGTTGAGTCAGCTTCTTCTACCACCCTCGAGGCATCTCGAACCATGGTAGCCCATGCACGATGGTCCTGCACCAGTTCACTGGAGATAGCGAGCCAGTCACGGTTCCATCAGCGCAGGCTGACCACATGTGGTCCCGTGAGCACGGTGAGGTCCTCCTTGATCGTTGTAACCCATTGTCGACTATCATCTCGGGTTACAGTAGATTTGTTAGACAGAAACTAAAAGAAGCCCATTGCATATATATATATGTATGTATGTGTACATGTGTTACAGTTTCCTTACTTTGACATCAAGTAATAGTTGTCAGTAGGATTTTCCCGGCCAGATGCTTTTCTTGTCATCAACCAACACCTATTTTCCAAGTGTCAGGAAATGTCAACAAATGTTACCAGTTGCAACATAGTTGTGACAGCCTTTGTAGCTGTAACTGTAAATATTCACACACACACACACACACACACACAATAGACTTCTTTGAGTTTCCACCTATCAAATTTCCTCATAAGGTATCGATCACCCAGAACATACTTGTCCAAGATACCATGCAGTTGAAATGAACCCAAAGCTATGTGGTTGAGAAGTTTGGTTTCTGGTTCAGTTCCACTGCAAGGTACATTGTCCAAATGTCTTCTTTCCACTATAGCCCTGGGTTGACGAAATCCTTTAAGTGGATTTGGTAGATGGAAACTGAAGCCCAGTGTGTGGTAGAGTTGTACCTTCTTGTTTTGATATCTTGTGATAATTGTAAACAAGTTTTACTGTCATACAAGCAATATCATTAGTCTCCTATGTTCCATGAAAACATGCCTGTCCATGGGGAAATATTACCCTGCTCGGAAACAAGCAATATGTAGTGGGATCAGTGGAAGAGGAGAGCCTAAAGTTAGAGAATTCATTAAATATCTAAACTCAAGTTGAAATATGTTTCTTTGCTAAGAACACTATTTATATGGGTTTGCTTGAATCTTATGTAGCGTGAAAGTAGAGTTCAAACCTTTGAGATACTCTACCATAGTCACAGGTGGGGGACAAGCAGAGAGAGGAGTGGTATGAAAAGAATAAAAGGGAGAAATTTTGAATGGGTGTGGCGCTTGAATGTGTATATGAGGTAGGATTATTTGATTCTATTGTCCCATTAACCAACTCTACCACTCCCAGTGCATTTCGTTCATATTTACACCTGTATACACTCACCTAGATCTATACACATAATTAACTATTAAAGTGGTAAGTCTTTCAAAGCCTAAGAAAGACAGTACTGCATTTTATTGCAGAACAAATCATTTGTTTATAGTGATCAAATGTTTGTACGGCATATAAGCTCAATCTCTCCACTGAACTAATATTACCTACACAGGTGCCCGGTGTAGAAGTCAAAGTGAATGTAGAGCAACACTAAATGAAGTGGTTTGCTCAAGAACACAATGTACCACCCAGCCTGGAAACTGAACCCACAATTTCATGATTTATGAGTGCAACATCCTAACCACTAGGCTACGTGTCCTCACTACAATCAACTGCACCAACTAATAGACACACACATCTTACACATATATACCCTGCTTCTCTCCTTCCTCCCCAACACAATCATACAATGAGGCACGTACATAATCTCATACATTCCTTTTCACCAATATCCAAATCACACTTAGCACTTAACCCTTTTGTCACCATATAAATGTTGAGCTACACTGCTTTTGTTTCAATTAATTTTGAAGCTAATAAAGAATTTTGTAAGATATCTTTAATGTATATTCATCTGTTTGAAGTTGAGATTTCACTCCAATGCTACTCTGAACTTGACTATTATCATTACTTTCCTCAAGACAGTGTCTGTCTATCTGTCTATGCATGCATGCATACATGCATACATACATACATACATACATACATACATACATACACACACATACACACACATACATACACACACACACACACACATACATACACACACATACATACACACACATACATACATACATACACATACATACATACATACACATACATACATACACATACATACACATACATACATACATACATACACATACATACACATACATACATACACATACATACATACATACATACATATATATATATATATATATATATATATAATATATATATATATATATATATATATGGCGTTAGGAAGGGCATCCAGCCGAGAAACATTGCCAGATCAGACTGGGCCTGGTGCAGCCTTCTGGCTTCCCAGACCCCAGTTGAACCGTCCAACCCATGCTAGCATGGAAAGCGGATGCTAAACGATGATGATGATGATGATCTTTGTCATTATTCAGCTGGTGTTTAGAGCATAGATTAACATGAAATTTTCAATGGACAACTTCAGTTTAAACCACTCTAAATCAGGAAGCATGTATCATACATAGAACCAAGTGTTGTCACACACAGGTTGGTATCAAAATAAGCTAAAACTAAATCAAAATAGTAAACTAAATAAACAATAAAGAAAACAAAATCTGAACAAACCAGCTTGAAAAAAATTTTTCCACATTCTCACAACTGTATGTATGTGTGTGTGTGTGTGTGTGTGTGTGTGTGTGTGTGTGTGTGTGTGTGTGTGTGTGTGTGTGTGTGTGTTTAACTATTTGTACGTTTACATATATGATGCATACTTAATAACAGAAACCTTTAATAAAGGACTAACAAACCACTTCACATGTATTCTAAATGGAGAATGAGTCAGAGGGGGGTTTCATTACTAATAAATAAATGAAAAACTGAAAGACCAACGCACTGCATTCACCTGAACCACAAATAATTAAATATTTGGCATTATTAATTATATTGATATGAAAAACATTAACATTACACAGGTAGAAGATATCTTATGTATGTATATATGTGTGTGTGTGTGTGTGTTGTGTGTGTGTGTGTGTGTGTGTGTGTGTGTGTGTGTGTGTGTGTGTGTGTGTATGTATGTATGTATGTATATATATATATGTATAATATTTATTTGATATTAATACACTGTTTTTATTAGCCTATGTTGTTATTAATACTTGAAAGTACAACATTTTATTTAATATGACAACATTCGTTTTAGCATCGGAGCTGAAGTAGAAAACTGGGAAACACACTTCAGGACATGTGAACACCTACACGTCTTCCTCTCCTTGTTGCCTGACCACAAATGATTTTAACATTTCAGAAAGTCACACAATTGACTGAATACAAATTCCACAATATTTCAAAACTATTGTCACAACAACAGATGATTGATATTTCTCCTCACTTGCAATGCTATTTTCTAAGTTTCATATTTCAGTATGTAACTTCTGTGGGGTTTTATTACTCGTTTCAGCTTGGTACCTTTAATGGCTTCAAATTTTGGCACAATGCCAACAATTATGAGAGGAGTGGGTATGCTGTTGACATCAACTTCAGAAGGAAGGGGAGGGGGAGTTTCAAGCCATAATAATAATAATTATATATATTTCTTTACTACACACATGGGGCCAAACACAGAGAGGACAATAATCCTTTCTTCTTTAGGTACAAGGCCTGAAAGTTTGCAGGCTAATAACTAGTCAAACACATCATGCTCAGTATTTGACTGGTACTCCAGCCCCAAGAGGATGAAAAGTAAAGCTGACTTTAGAGGAATTTGAACTCAGATCACAAAGACAGGCAAAATGCCATTATGCATTAATGTCTGGCATGCTAACGATTCTAACCAACTCACCACTGTAGTAGTAGTAGTAGTAGTAGTAGTTTCATTATTTGCCTCAAGGATAATTGATGAGGAGGAAAGTCATTAATGCTGTTCTAAGACTCCTTTCACAATTCTCTAGTCACAACAGCACCATATAAAGTAAAAAGCCATCTATGGTAACAACATCAATGTCAGTGGAACTGTAGAAATGGCACAAGTCTAAAGAGATGACTCAACATTGACCCACAAAGAAAAAAAAAAAATTCCAGAGTCCTAAGTTTTATTTGTTGCTGTTTTCGTGATGGTAGTGGTGGTTTTCTTTTGTCGCACTTTAAGTACGAGCTAATTAAAATGTAACCACTCATTAAATAAGCTCTTTGAATACAACATCACTGCCATTACCACCACCACCGCCTTTAAACAGATGTTTACCAATAAACCTAGTTGTAAGCAGCTAAAAATAAGACAATGGTTAGCTGTAAATAACATTAACCACAAATCCTTGCTTTTTTACTCAACTTTTACACTGATCATCCATCCATCCATCCATTTTCTCTGCCCACTATTCCCAGGGGAGGCGGGAGAGTCATGGAGTCGGAGTTCTCAAGCACCTATTCCATAGGATCTTATAAGCAACTGTATTTACACTTTCTGGACGGATTCCCAAGTTTGACCAATTGAACTATCTTGTTCCTGACCAAGAAGAACCAGCTTGCTCTTGATCCACCCCTAGGCCTCCTGCTAGTTACAACATTTTAATCACATGTCTGTAGTACCAGAGCCATGAACTCTCAATGCAAAGACATAGCAGTTTGGCTTGAGAGATCCCCTGATTTCCAAGCTATGCTCCTTGTCAAATAACATTACCCCAGAGATGCTTTGGAGGAACCCCATTTTAGTCGCTTTCTATTTGCGACTGTCTTCTTACCCACAGACTAGAAGTTCTCAAATTGAAGGATATTAGGCTTCACCAAAATATTAGTGAAATTTCACCTCACTCCTTATCTTCAACATACATGTTTTTTTTTTCTTTTTTTATTGAGAAGACAAAATAAGAGTTTGCATCCATATAATTCTTCTTTTTTCACAATGGTCTTAGACCAGTTTAAAACATGGGAAAACATCTTAATTTTATTGTAAAAAGCACCCACTACACTCACGGAGTGGTTGGTGTTAGGAAAGGCATCCAGCTGCAGAAACACTGCCAGATCAGACTGGGCCTGGTGCAGCCTTCTGGCTTCCCAGACCCCAGTTGAACCGTCCAACCCATGCTAGCATGGAAAGCGGACGCTAAATGATGATGATGATGATTTGTCTGTCCCCTTTATGAATCCTCACAGGCCCACCACTCTCTCTTGCTCTAGTCACCATGTGAGGTCAGATAAAGGCTATCTTCTTTTATCTCTGTTGTTTCAGTCATTTAACAGCAGCCATGCTGTGGCACTGTTTTAAAGAGTTTAGTTCAGGGCTGGCCAACCTGAGGCCCAAGGGCCGCATGAGGCCTGCTTGGTACTGTCTTGAAATGGGTTCATTTAAACAAACATTTCAAAAATTTTATCAAAAATTAAAGATTGTAATGAAAAGTAAAAACTAACAATAATATTGTTTTTGCAATGATAATATTTCATGTTGAATCAACAATCATTCTTTCATTATTGTAATAACAGCATGAGAAAGCAAAATGCTTTCAATTCAGTCAGTATACAGGAGGCCCTCAAAAAACTTTCTGTGATTAAAGTGACTCACAATGTAATTCGAGTTGGCCAGGCCTAGTTTAGTTGAACATATTGAAACCAGTAGATATTTTAGTGTCTGGTACTGATTCTATATTCCCTTTTGCCAAACTGCTAAGTTACAGCAATGTAAACAAACCAACATTGGTTCTCGAGCAGTGGTGGGGGACAAACACAAATACACACATACATATATAAGACAAGCTTCTACATAGCGTCTACCAAATTCACACACAAGCCACTGGTTGGCTCAGGGCTATAATAGAAGACACTTGCCCAAGGTGCTGTGCAGTGGGACCAAACCTGAAACTACATGATTACAAAGCGAGCTTCTTAACTACACAGACATACAGCATCTCTGGTAAACAAAAGCAAAAAAAGTATGAAATATTCTGCATCAAGATTGAACCTGGGGCTTCAAAATTGCAAAGCAAACTGCTTAACCATTCAGCTGTGCTCACGTGAGTGTATAAATGACTATACATACACAATGGATGCGAGATCAAAACATGATATAACTGACCACACAATCATACGTTTATGTTGGTCAATAAGCAGACTCGAGGTCACAACAAATGGAATTTGCCCAAAGTGCTGTACTGTTGGATTGAACTGAAAACCATACAGTTACAAAACAAATTTCCTAACCGCACAGCTAGCTATTCCAGCACCCACTACACTTTCATTGCAGCCATTTCCAAACACTAATTAGATCACCTTGTTAACAAAAACTATCAACTACCAACTAGCAAGCTGTCTGGGCAGTTTATGGAGTTCATTTTATGGGTGCTCATACAGTTAACTACTTGCTACAAGGTAAACATAGGCAATAACAAAAGAAAGCATGGATAAGTGAAACCAGGTCACTACTGAAATGAGAATTTGCTTACAAAGTTGGGAATAATTCCAAAAGAAATGAGATTAA